>NC_087196.1:902500-962500 GCF_035594125.1 Scylla paramamosain | reverse complement strand
AGTCTGTCTCACTGCAAAATGGCATAAATTGTCTCTCTCTCTCTCTCTCTCTCTCTCTCTCTCTCTCTCTCTCTCTCTCTCTCTCTCTCTCTCTCTCTCTCTCTCTCTCTCTCTCTCTCTCTCTCTCTCTCCTTATAATTTCTGTCCAGAAAAGCAGCTTGACACTTACTTAAAATAACTTATACACAACTATGGCTCTAGGTTGGCACGAAGTGTGCAAGTTAGCTAAGTGCAAGACGTAATAAACACAAAAATAATTACATTAGACGCATCTGTTCATCAAACTATACAACTCACAGTCTTCTACATCATCTCACTACCTTCTATCTTCCTATATTGTTAATGTGTGCTTACTCACTTTCAATATTAATTACTATAATACTTATTATACATTTCATTTACACCACATATTTTTTTTTTATACTTACTGAACCTTTAATATCATGTTTTCATTAACTCACATTATATAATTTCATCTAATAATTTCCTTAATTTTAATAACTGGGAATAATTTAAGAAGCCAAGATTATTATCTTTTCATTCATCAATTTTCTATATTTTCTCTAACACGTATTTTCCTACGAGATACTTCACATCACCAATTATTAATTTCCTTTGTTTCATTAATGCATATTTTTCCTTCTAATTGATCACGTCCATATCTAATCTGCTTCATAAACCATATATATATATATATATATATATATATATATATATATATATATATATATATATATATATATATATATATATATATATATATATATATATATATATATATATATATATATATATATACATTGATCTTCATAATCACGTCAATGTATCCGCACTCATTATCCTTTAAATACGTCACTAATATTCTTCATTCATCAGTTCCTCAATATTTGTCTCAATACATCACTTATATATATATATATATATATATATATATATATATATATATATATATATATATATATATATATATATATATATATATATATATATATATATATATATATATATATATATATATATATATATATATATATATATATATATATATATATATATATATATATATATATATATATATATATATATATATATATAATTTTTCTTTTTTTTATACCATACTAGCCAGCTTCATTATAATACACCGTTATACATTCCTTGCCCGGACTTAATTCGTGGCAACATTGGCCACCAATATTAATTGTCACCTGATAATTTTATGCTGCTATACCTGCTCTTAGAATCAGCAGCCCCTACAGAAATCATAAACTGGGTACTTACACACAGTAATTATTAGAATACTAATAATTACTGCTTATTTAACTTCCCTTTCACATAGCTGACTTAATTATGCCTTTCTCGTGGCTGATAACTATTTTTTTTTTTTATCTGACAGTTAATGTTTCCTAAATCTAAAAACATTCTCCTCATTTTTACCTTTCCTATTCTGTCATCTATACAAGAGTACCGACTCTTAATATAAGAAGACCCAATGTTTCCTGCCATGGCTCCGTCTCTCTATCGTTGATCATTTACATAAGAACATAAGAACATAGAAAATAATAGAAGCTGCAAGAAGCGACCAGGCTTACACGTGGTAGTCCTTGTATGAAATATACCTACCTATATCCATCTTTTATCCCCATCCATAAACCTGTCTAATCTTCTCTTAAAGCTCTCTAGAGTCCTAGCACTAACAACATGATTACTGAGTCCGTTCCACTCATCTACCACTCTATTTGTGAACCAATTTTTTCCCATCTCCTTCCTAAACCTAATTTTTTTTACGCTTGAACCCGTTATTTCTTGTTCAACCCTGGTTACTGATCCTAAGAATTTTGCTTAAATCCCCCTTGTTATAACCTTTATACCACTTAAAGACTTCAATCAGGTCCCCTCTTAACCTACGTCTCTCTAAAGAATGTAAATTTATTAACTTCAATCTCGCCTCATAAGGAATACTCCTTATCCCCTGCATTCTTTTAGTCATTCTCCTCTGTACAGATTCGAATAGACCTTTATTTTTCCTGTAATGTGGGGAGCAGAACTGCACAACGTAGTCTAGATTGTTAGGAGGAGGCAGTAGACACCTGCCAAAATGATAATTACTCCTAATGAGGTCTAAAGCACTGTTCAGGGGGTGCTGCGAACTTATCATTAAACCAACCTGTGACCTCACTGAACGTTTCCCTTTGTGTCTCACAACACAAGGAGGCAGTCACAACCTGCCCTCTAAAGACAACTACACAAATACAAGGGCACCTAATAACACACGCACACTTCACTCAAAAAAAATTGAAATCATAATGGCGAAGGTGCCTCTGGCGTTTTGCCTCTGCTAGTTGGGGGACCTGAGGAAGTATTTTACTGATTTTCCTTGGAATGACTACTGCTTCCGTGTCAGAGACCCGTCTTTGTGTGCTGAGCGCATAACAGAGGTGATAGTGTCTGGCATGGAGGCGTACTTTCCTCACTCATTTTCTCGTCCTAAACCTTCTAAACCTTGGTTTAACATAGCTTGCTCTCGAGGTATACAAGATAGAGAGGTGGACCACAAAGGGTACTTAAGCCTTCCGTCACCAGAATCTCATGCACTTTATATTTCTGCCCGGAACCATACCAAGTCTGTTCTCCAACTAGCCAAAAACTCCTTCATTAACAGAAAGTTTGAAAACCTTTCAAGATCTAACTCCCCTCGTGACTTCTGGCATCTAACTAAAAATATCTTCAATAACTTTGTTTCTTCTTCTTTCCCTCCTGTTTCAACCAGATGGTACCACTGCTATCACATATATTTCTAAAGCTGAACTCTTCGCTTAAACCTTTGCTAAAAAACCTACCTTGGACGATTCTGGGCTTGTTCCTCCCTCTCCTCCACCCTCTCTCTACTTCATGCCACCTATTAGAATTCTTCGCGATGATGGTTTCCATGCCCTCGCTGGTCTAAACCCTTGGAAGGCTTATGGACCTGATAGGGTCCCTCCTATTGTTCTCCAAATCTGTGCCTCCATGCTTGCACCTTGCCTAGTCAAACTCTTTCAGCTGTGTCTGTCAACATCTACCTTTCCTTCTTGCTGAAGTTTGCTTACATTCAACCTGTTTCTAAAAAGGGTGAACGTTCTAATCCCTCAAACTACCGTCCTGATCCTTTAATTTCCTGCCTATCTAAAGTTTTTGAATCTATCCTCAACAGGAAGATTCAATGTACGAATATACACACTTTTTTTTCTTTTATTCCTACTTGATTCTTTTAACACTTATACGTATGATTCTCTCTCTCTCTCTCTCTCTCTCTCTCTCTCTCTCTCTCTCTCTCTCTCTCTCTCTCTCTCCTCTCTCTCTCTCTCTCTCTCTCTCTCTCTCTCACATATTTCCCCCTTTCGCTTGTTTCTTTGTTTGTTTCTTTTCTTTTGTTTGTTTCTTTCCCATTCCCTCTCTCATTAGTGTAATAATCAAAAGACAGCAGCCTACGGGGATCATTTGAGAAAACTTTTATTCTGATAATTTCCTTCCCCAGTTCAAGTCTCTAGCTGTGTCTCGTCGCGCCGCCTTTCACATGGGGAGGAAAAGTTACTAATGAGAAGGTGCAGTATCTTACTTCAGGATACTGACGTGGTGGTGATTGTGGTGGTGGTAGAGAGGATGGTGGTGGGAAGGAGAAGTAAGGGACGAAGGTGAGGATAAGGATAAGGAAAAAAATATGTATTTGGTATATAGAAATATAATATAATATAATACGAAGGTGGAAATAAAGAACCAGGCAGGGAGCTCCAGAGTTTACTAGAGAAAGGGATGAATGACTGGAAATACTGGTTAACTCACTTGGTATTGTTCAATACCTCAAACTTGGTATTGTTCAATGCCTCAAAAACTTAATTCCTCCATCTATCAACTCGACACAACCTTCCAGACAACTATCCTCTCTTCTTCAATGACACTCATTTTTTTTTTTTTATGTAGGAAGGATACTGGCCTAGGGCAACAAAAATCTAATAAAGAAAATTCCCACTAAAATGCCAGTCCCATAAAAGGGTCAAAGCAGTGGTCAAAAATTGGTGGATAAGTATCTTGAAACCTCCCTCTTGAAGGAATTCAAGTCATAGGAAGGTGGAAATACAGAAGCAGGCAGGGAGTTCCAGAGTTTACCAGAGAAAGGGATGAATGATTGAGAACACTGGTTAACTCTTGCGTTAGAGAGGTGGACAGAATAGGGGTGAGAGAATATGGGTGCAGCGAGGCCGCGGAAGGAGGGTAGGCATGCAGTTAGCAAGATCAGAAGAGCAGTTGGCATGAAAATAGCGGTAGAAGGCAGCTAGATATGCAACATTGCGGCGGTGAGAGAGGGGATGAAGACAGTCAGTTAGAGGAGAGGAGTTGATGAGACGAAAAGCTTTTGATTCCACCCTGTCTAGAAGAGCAGTATGAGTGGAACCCCCCGAGACATGTGAAGCATACTCCATACATGGACGGATAAGGCCCTCGTACAGAGTTAGCAGCTGAGGGGGGTGAGAAAAACTGGTGGAGACGTCTCAGAACACCTAACTTCATAGAAGCTGTTTTAGCTAGAGGTGAGATGTGAAGTTTCCAGTTCAGATTATAAGTAAAGGACAGACCGAGGATGTTCAGTGTAGAAGAAGGGGACAGTTGAGTGTCATTGAAGAAGAGGGGATAGTTTTCTGGAAGGTTGTGTCGAGTTAATAGATGGAGGAATTGAGTTTTTGAGGCATTGAACAATACCAAGTTTGCTCTACCCCAATCAGAAACTTTAGAAAGATCAGAAGTCAGGCGTTCTGTGGCTTCCCTGCGTGATATGTTTATCTCCTGAAGGGTTGGACGTCTATGAAAAGACGTGGAAAAGTGCAGGGTGGTATCATCAGCATAAGTGTGGATAGGACAAGAAGTTTGGTTTAGAAGATCATTAATGAATAATAAGAAGAGAGCGGGTGACAGGACAGAACCCTGAGGAACACCACTGTTATTAGATTTAGGAGAAGAACAGTGACCGTCTACCACAGCAGCAATAGAACGGTCAGAAAGGAAACTTGAGATAAAGTTACAAAGAGAAGGATAGAAACCGTAGGAGGGTAGTTTGGAAATCAAAGCTTTGTGCCAGACTCTATCAAAGGCTTTTGATATGTCCAAGGCAACAGCAAAAGTTTCTCCAAAGTCTCTAAAAGAGGATGACCAAGACTCAGTAAGGAAAGCAAGAAGATCACCAGTAGAGCGGCCTTGACGGAACCCATACTGGATAAGCAGGAAATTAAAGCAATAGGACGGTAGTTTGAGGGATTAGAGCGGTCACCCTTTTTAGGAACAGGCTGAATGTAGGCAAACTTCCAGCAAGAAGGAAAGGTAGATGTTGACAGTCAGAGCTGAAAGAGTTTGACTCGGCAAGGTGCAAGCACGGAGGCACAGTTTCGGAGAACAATAGGAGGGACCCCATCTAAACCTCGAGGGTTTAGGTCAGCGAGGGCATGGAAAACATCATTGCGAAGAATTTTAATACGTGGCATGAAGTAGTCAGAGGGTGGAGGAGAGGGAGGAACAAGCCCAGAATCATGCAAGGTAGAGTTTTTAGCAAAGGTTTGAGCAAAGAGTTCAGCTTTAGAAATAGATGTGATAGCAGTGGTGCCATCTGGTTGAAGTAGAGGAGGGAAAGAAGAAGAAGCAAAGTTATTGGAGTTATTTTTGGCTAGATGCCAGAAATCACGAGGGGAGTTAGATCTTGAAAGGTTTTGACATTTTCTGTTAATGAAGGAGTTTTTGGCTAGTTGGAGAACAGACTTGGCATTGTTCCGGGCAGAAATATAAAGTGCATGAGATTCTGGTGATGGAAGGCTTAAGTACCTTTTGTGGGCCACCTCTCTATCATGTATAGCACGAGAACAAGCTGTGTTAAATTAAGGTTTAGAAGGTTTAGGACGAGAAAAAGAGTGAGGAATGTACGCCTCCATGCCAGACACTATCACCTCTGTTATGCGCTCAGCACACAAAGACGGGTCTCTGACATGGAAGCAGTAGTCATTCCAAGGAAAATCAGCAAAATACCTCCTCAGGTCCTCCCAACTAGCAGAGGCAAAACGCCAGAGGCACCTTCGTTTAGGGGGATCCTAAGGAGGGATTGGAGCGATAGGACAAGATAAATATATGAGATTGTGATCGGAGTAGCCCAACGAAAGGGTGACAGCATAAGCAGAAGGATTAGAGGTCAGGAAAAGATCAAGAATGTTGGGCGTATCTCCAAGACGGTCAGGAATACGAGTAAGGTGTTGCACCAATTGCTCTAGGTCATGGAGGATAGCAAAGTTGTAGGCTAGTTCACCAGGATGGTCAGTGAAGGGAGAGGAAAGCCAAAGCTGGTGGTGAACATTGAAGTCTCCAAGAATGGAGATCTCTGCAAAAGGAAAGAGGGTCAGAATGTGCTCCACTTTGGAAGTTAAGTAGTCAAAGAATTTCTTATAGTCAGAGGAGTTAGGAGAGAGGTATACAGCACAGATAAATTTAGTATGAGAATGACTCTGTAGTCGTAGCCAGATGGTGGAAAACTCTTAAGATTCAAGAGCGTGGGCACGAGAGCAGGTTAAGTCATTGCGCACATAAACGCAGCATCCAGCTTTGGATCGAAAATGAGGATAGAGAAAGTAGGAGGGAACAGAAAAGGGATTACTGTCAGTTGCCTCAGACACCTGAGTTTCAGTGAGGAAAAGATGAGGTTTAGAAGAGGAGAGGTGGTGTTCTACAGATTGAAAATTAGATCTTAGACCGCGAATGTTGCAGAAGTTAATGAAGAAAAAGTTGAGGGGGGTGTCAAGACGCTTAGGGTCGTCGACGGAAAGGCAGTCCGATCTGGGGACATTTATGGTCCCCTCTCCAGATGGGGAATCCGAGGCTGGTGTAGGAGTCGCCATGATTTTAAAATTTTTGAGTGAAGGGTGCGTGTGTTATTAGGTGCTTGTAGTTTTGTGTGGAGGAAGAGAGTTGTCTTTAGAGGGCAGGCTGTGACTGCCCCCTTGTGTTGTGAGACACAAAGGGAAACGTTCAGTGAGGTCACAGCTGGGTTTAATGATAAGTTCACAGCACCCCCTGAACAGTGCTTTAGACCTCACTGGAGTAATTATCGTTTCGGCAGGTGTCTACTGCCTCCTCCTCCTTCTACACTGAACTTCCTCGGTCTGCCATTTACTTCTAATCTGAACTGATCTGTATTTCCACCTTCCTATGACTTGAATTCCTTCAAGAGGGAGGTTTCAAGACACTTATTCATCAATTTTTGACCACTGCTCTGACCCTTTTATGGGACTGGCATTTCAGTGGGCATTTTTTTTATTAGATTTTTGTTGCCCTTGGCCAGTGTCCTTCCTACATAAAAAAAAAAAAAAATATATATATATATATATATATATATATATATATATATATATATATATATATATATATATATATATATATATATATATATATAATATAAATATATATATATATATATATATATATATATATATATATATATATATATATATATATATATATATATATATATATATATATATATATATATATATATATATATATATATATATATATATATATATATATATATATATATTTATATTTATATATATATATATATATATATATATATATATATATATATATATATATATATATATATATATATATATATATATATATATATATATATATATATATATATATATATATATATATATATATATATATACATATATACATATATATATATACATATATATATATATAATATATATATATATATATATATATATATATATATATATATATATATATATATATATATATATATATATATATATATATATATATATATATATATATATATATACATATATATATATATTTATTTATATTTATATTTATATATATATATATATATATATATATATATATAAATATAAATATAAATAAATATATATATATATGTATATATATATATATATATATATATATATATAGATATATATATATATATATATATATATATATATATATATATATATATATATATATATATATATATATATATATATATATATATATATATATATATATATATATATATATATATATATATATATATATATATATATATATATATATATATATATATATATATATATATATATATATATATATATATATATATATATATATATATATATATATATATATATATATATATATATATATATATATATATATATATATATATATATATATATATATATATATATATATATATATATATATATATATATATATATATATATATATATATATATATATATATATATATATATATACCTGAAATAGATGTGTTTGATGTAATTTAGAACGCCCACATCAATGTCTGCCACGGAGGACAGAAAAGAACTTATTGTGAGGTTAAAAAGACCGTTGCCAACGTGACCCGGTAACAAGTTGCCCTGTTTTTATCCTATAGTGTAACATTTGAGGAGAAGAGGTCGATCAAGAAAAATAAGAGAGTAGTAAGACCAATCACAAGTAGCGGCTACAGCGAAAGGGGAAAGTGGATTTAATAGACATGTGATCTTGGGAGACCACAGATCATTTTACATTTTACAAAATTTACCGTATTAAAGGCTTTGTATTCAAAGCAAACCTCTGAAGTTTCACACCATCTCTATGATATATTTACTATCATAGGGGCTCTAAAAATTCTTTAAAGCGATAACGGCAACGAGTTCGTTGGAACCCCACTAACAACAATGACAGACAGACATAGAGAGAAAGACGTGCGGGTTGCCTGTGTGTGCTGGGCGATGCGTCACTATTCTCTCCCCTCGTTCATCTTTACTGTGTAGCCTGATAATACAGCGGTGCCTTAAGTGACAAGTGTTTATATTTCCTCTGCCTAAGCCTTCCTAAGTGTCTATGATTCTGTCGAGCAGTGAAAACAAACGGACCCGTGGTAGGTTTTCGTGTGTTTAGCACGTCCAGCCACGACACAGTGTGGGTGGAAACCCACCAATAACAAGAAACATATTGCTATAGATGACACAACCGATTCGAAAAATAACTCATTGCGCCGTCGTATTTTAACGTAGGCGCAGTAGCAACACCAAAGTGTTGTATTAACTAACCCTTGACAGGCTAAACCCTACAAAAGTTTATTAGAACCCATGGAATTCAAATTCTACAACGACAATCAGAATGCTAGCAATCTCAGTGGATTCGTACTTATATTATTGAAAATCTAAATTGAAAGGAAAAATTAGACAAATGCATACATTTAACCGACTTTTATTAACAAAACTAAGCAGAAAAGTCAAACTCGTCATTACAAACCCTTCTAGAGTCAGGTGATGCCGCTACTTTTGTTGCAATCGTGTTAGTAGACGTTCTCTGATATTTCACAGGTGCCTCTTTAATTTCACCCTCCTCGTCTTCTCTTTTTCTCTTCATTCTTTCCTCTTTCATCTCCTCTATTTCGTAGTCTTCTTCAAGAAGCAAATTTTTGGCAGAAAGAGACAAAAACAGGTTTAGTTCGCGCTTCTTATCCTTTTCAATATCCTCCCCTTCGACTTCTTCCTTAACGTTGAACGCCACCTGCTCGTCCTTGCTCTTGTCACCGAAGGGCGAATAGTAGCCTCTGCACACCACCGCCGACTTGATTAAAAAGATATACTGATGAATGTTCACCTGCTTGTAGTTTGAAGCGCTAAACCTGAACCTGTTTAGGGTGTAAACTATACAGTAGAATGTCTTTTTGTTAATGCCGATCAGGAAAGCCGCGTTCTTGTTTTCTAGGCAGAACTGGGCGTACATTCTCATCATCATTCTAGACTCTTTGGAAGCCCTGACCGAAGAGATGCCGGGGTTGGTAGTCGTATCGCTCTTCTTGTAGTGCTCTAGTGCTTTGGCGATCAGGGGGCTGATTATCAGCTCGCCAATGTATGTCATGAAATCAGCCACTCTGTTCTTGAGCATCTCTTTCATTACCAGCGAGTGATGCTCGCTACGCGCCATGTCTTTGTTGCGTTCGTTGATGCGCATGGGCAGCGCGGCGATCCTAGCGGCGTACTCCCTAATCGAGTAGCCCTTGCCGCTAGCGTTGGACAACATTTCGTCAGACGGCCGCAACTCCAGGTTCTCCTTCCTAAATTCGAACGCCTTCTCAAAGTTGCCGGCTTGTATGGAAGTAATGGCATTTTTCCTATTGTGTTTGTTGTGGCGGTCGCTTACTCGCCCCTGAATAGCAAACTTATCGCTTTTAAGGTGTGTCTTGAAGTCAGGGCGTCTCACCGCCAGAACGTTGTTTCAAAATATTCCATGAAGTCCTGCCGACGGATAGCACTTATCGTGAGTGTCGAGAGCGTCAGGTTAGGTAATCGTACCTCTTGATAGGTAATCGTACCTCTCGGTGATAGACTGAGGAAGTTTAAGCTTCTTTCCCGTAGTCTTGCAAGCAATCTCGTAAATCTGTTTCTCCAGTTTGTCCAGCCATAGGAAGTTAGGTGGGATGACACGATGGCTGTTATGCCATCGCTTGGTAGTGTCTGGCTCATACTTGGGACCGAACCTGGCCCTCGCGTTATCTTCCCTCACCCTGTCAGCCCAAGCCAGGCAGTTGCAATAGTTTCGGCACTAGCAGTTGGTCTTGCCCAATCTGAACCTGCAGTTGGTAAAGGAGGCGTAGGAAATATTGGTCTCTGACCCATACTCGTACTTGTTGTTGGTGCCTGCCAACAGACGGATGCGCTTCGACATGTTTCTCAGGCGCAAGCAGACCAAGTTGGCAAAGAGACCGGTAGCCACCATGTATAGATTGATCGGATTGGACATGATCATGTTGACGGCCAGCTCCGAAGAACTGTTTAAGCAAGTGGCTTGATCGTCCGTGATAAATTCGGTATCGTCGAGCTCGATAGAGTCCTCGACCTCCTCGCATTTGGCATTTAAGAACCGCACCATGTCTTCCATCAGTTTGCTATTTTTGTATCATTTGCAGGGCGCCAGAGCAACCAGCGAGTCCATAATGTCATAGACGTACTCTTTCTTGTTGCAGACGAACATGTTCTCGGCGGCAGCCGCAGCAGCGCCCTTGTCTTTACCGTTGCTGTCACGGGTACCCGATATTTTGTCATTAAGGAGGTTGTCAAACGTATTGTTATTGTTGTTAGTTTTGATCGAAGCCAATACGACGTCTACATCGTCTCTTCTGCTGCTGGTGCACTTTAGTGCATCGTCCAAGCCGGCCTCAGTTGACACTTTGCTGTTGTCAAACTCTGGCATGTCCATTCCGCTATTACGAATAATGACACTCAGATCGGACGCGTTAGTGTTATCGTCAAACTTTTTCTGGTTCTTGCCTCCGCAGCCATACATCTCAAGGCACTGAGCACCCGTGATAGCTGGCACTGACGTGTATATTTCCGCACAGTTGTCCCAGACTTCAAACTCGACGTTGAACTCCTTGGGTAATGTAGTGCACTTCTTCAACTTGGTATAGACATCTCCAAATTTGGTTTCTAGGTAGGCGAAACACTTTTCCATATGCTTTGACCTGACCATGTGTTTAACTTCCATGCTGGACCAATGAGTGGATGTCTATGGATTGACGCGCACCTTACTCACGCCAGTACTGGTTATCCTGAGGTTGACCACGTCGGCAAACGCGCGATTGAAAAAGTAGTGGAAGATGTTGAGTTGTATGCAAGCCAGCTGGCGAATGTGGAATCTAAAGTACAGCGTCCCATTCACTTTATCGGCGTATTCCTTGGCAGCACCGATGTCGACCGACACGCCCTCGCGGTAAAAGTACTCTAGAAGCTCTTCCGAAAGCGTGGACCAAGGAGCGATCGAACCCGCCAGGACCGCCGATCTGTCGTTGTTGCTCTCCGATAGCCGCGAAGAGAGTACGGCGTGCAGCATGCTCTTGATGTGGATGTCTTCGTATTCAATTTTTTGCTTAATCTTCAAACTAAACCTGGCTTCCATGTCATCCTTCTTTGCATCATCGCCCGAACCGCAGCCACCGGTAGCACCGCCGGCGCCGCCCATTGTCTGGAGCAACAGGTCGTTGTTACCTCCATCGGCTCCCAAGCCGGCCACATCGCTTCCCTTCTTCTTTGCTTCCAACAATTTAAAGTTCTTTTTCTTAATGTTGACGTTTATCTTGAGATTACCCTCGGTTAGGACATTTCCCTTCCTTTTGTTTAGATGGCAGACAAGCTCTTGAATCTGCTCTGTACTCAAGAATTGAAGCGCGTCGTCGTCCCTCTTGGCAACCTTAAAGAATATTATTGGGAAGTAGTTGGGGGCCCCCTTACCTGAAGGTCCAGACAACAGTCCTCGAAGAGGACCTGAAGAGATATCTTCTAGAACAAGCAATTTATTGTTGCCCGGTTCTCTCTATCCAGTGAAGACGTAACAATGTCTTTAGAGATGGAAACTGAAACCTAATGTGGTGATCCTCTATAGCCTCGGGTTTATATCGGGGTGTATGCTCGCCTCCGTGTTGACCCTTTCTGCTGTTATTTATAAGAATGGAGGATTGACGAGTCTGCTGAACGGAGGTTTGAGAAGGGAAAGGAACAGCAACAACACTCTTAGGAGGAACGCCAAAGAAAACTACTGTATACCAGAGGCTGTGGTCGGGACGCCATGTTCCAGAGACAAACTTGAGCATTTTGTGGTTCGCATGGAAGATTCAAGAAACAGCGAGGAAAGGATGATGAAGGCGCCTGTTTTCTCCTCTCCGTGGCCGGGGAGACCTGCTGAGGAGGAGGAGGGTGACAAATGAGGATACAATAAGCCTAGATCGCCGCCTCTGAGAGTGATGATTTCTATAGAAATAAAGCCGAAGAGAACAGAACCAGCGGTGACAGAGGACAACAAGAAGAACAAAGAAATATATTTGGATATGTCCTTGTCATCATCATTAGCTGACAGCAATAGTAGACCATCACTGTATAGCAAGAAGTCTGCCATCAACTACGCCAATAGTCGTCGAGTCGCCATGTTCCTTCCTACGCCTCCTCCCCCTTTAAGCAGAAGCAGCTGCAAGGGAGACGGGAATACGAGAGCCCGGAGCACATTTACGAATCCATCGACAGTGTGAAAAATAACCAGCACGGTTCGACCTCCGTTCCCTCCTGCACCGCCACCGCCTCTGTCAATGGCTCCGATGGAGTCTTTTCACACCTTGCAGACGGATGAAGCAGAAAAAAAGTGGAGTACCGGGCGAGTACCAGAGGAACAGTCGAAAGGTAAGATCATGTGCGTGCCCAAAGAGTAGTTGGAAGACGAGATCGGGCGTTCCTGATGTGTATTTGTATCGAAAGGAAGATTTTTTATATCTTTAAATAAAAATATTTGCAATTTATACTACATTTTTTCCTTAACAATTTTAGTTAGAAATTCTTCTGAAAAGTCCAACGGTACCGGCGACATGTCTTGAACTGGCTTGGAGCCTGAGGGTCACGCGTGAATGCAACCGGGGAACTCTGGTTCGGGCAAGGAGGCTCAATATCCTGTACCCTCTCCCACTTCCAACCACTCAGTTGAAAAGCCCGGTTCAAGAGGTGTCGCTGGTATCTTTTCAGAAGATTCACATCAATATAAAAAAAACTGCACATTTTTTTTTATATTGATGTCCTTAAGAAATTATAAAAAGCCAACAATACGGGTGACACCTCATCAGCCAGGCCGGGACGGAGGTGTTCCGCTGAATTCAATTGCGTGTTCGTAACGGGCAAGGGGGGTGCCTCGCTGTCTGTACCATATATATATTGCAACCTTGAAAGGGGTGCAGTTACAACTTCATCTGCCTCCGTATCAAACTGTTCTCGTCACAAACTCTTCAGTCGTTTCACGACAGAAGAATACGATGGCGACTCCATCCTCATCGAAATCCTTCTCCGTTGCCGCTGCTGCTACTGCCATCACCACCGCCGCGCCTTCGGGAAGGAGCTTTGACGTCAATCCACCATTTATTTACCTTCCTTTGCAAGAAATCTTTCAAGTGGGTGCCTGGTACACAAGAATGGAGCGATGACACCTCATCAATACAAGACACACAGACTATGTAAAGGACCTGTTCGACAGAACGCAAGGAGCTGACAAGTACACCATCAAAGCAAAGCGTTCGAGGGATAACATAATTTTTATCACGCCGCCCGTGACGTCTCACGAATATCTATTTTCAAACGGGACCAGAGCTCACGTCAACTCTGCCTTTAGAGAGTTATCCAAGAAGTTCATTTGCAAGTTTTACAACCCCGACGATATTTCCATGTCCATCTCTTTGTTGTTTAACGGCATGAATGGGTACGGAGAAGCCAACACTTGCCCGAGAATTTTGGAGGACAAAATTGAAAAGTATCACTCGTTGTATGTTTCGGAGGACCAAGACAGCCATTACATACCTCCGTCGTTCTACTTCTTGCACGCCATCAGCGCTATCAACTCTACCTGTGGTAATGTGGATATTCACTTTCAAAGAAATGGGGATGAGAGTCGGCGCCAGTGTCTTGCAGTACTATCTGTTCGAGCTTGACGACGTGTACCTCCGCATCCTCATCAAGTCCCTGAATAAAGAAAGAGCCCTGCCATCTCTACTCTTGGACGCACCTTCCGACATGCTGCCCCTTGACCGAATGCCATGCTCGTGTCCTTGCAGCGAGGATCAAGAGGATGGACATCCTTCCCAGCGACTGGACCATGTCCACCGCCATCTACCGTCTATACTTTGACACCATCGAAGATGCATCGACGGCCTTCGTCCCATACCTTTCGATGCGGACATGGTATACAGTGACTGTGTGTTCGAACTCAAGCACCTTTTAAGACAAGGCAAGATAGTCATAAAGTTGAAGAAGAGAACGTTATTAGTAGTGGAAAAAGAAGAAAGCACCTCAGCAACCAAGAGGAGATGCGTAGTTGATTCGGAAGGGGGGAGGGTTGCCATCGTTAAGAAGGACTCGTCTCCGATGGTGCCTCTAAAATTAGAAGAATGCGGAAGCGATGGAGAAGAGTTGGCGTTTCTAAACAAGAACGAAACAACGTTGGCACAACTCCTCAGGCGGCTCGAAACGAGCGGCTACTGCTGTTTCATTGACGTTGAAGACGCATCTGACGCAGGCAACAGCGGAGCTAAAGAGGCATTCGTCATGTTCTTCGAGCCTCTAATGGCAGGTTTCCCATCGTTTTACGTCTTTAGTGAGCACATGTCTATTGACGGATTTGACACGGCCGCGAGGAATCCAGAAAAGAACAGAGGAGGAGTAGTAAAGGAAAATCGTCTTTTCGATATCAAACACAACATTAGGCCTCTATACAAATGCAGAAAGATTCACTATAATAGCACCCTTAGGCCAGCCATCGAACTCTCATTGGGCAAGGACTTTCCGTTCGGGACCACAGTACTATCCATATTCAACAAAGTGTCGACGCTGGCCAACGCCAACGGATTAGGAAGACCGACGCACGACGACGTGATAGACGAGTTCTCGCCGACTGGTTACGCAGTACTGGCCCAAACCTTTATAACTTTATCCATTAGAAAAAAGACAACGTCGTTGCCCAATGGAGAGGAGAGAGAACTGAAGGTACTGAAAGACCTTGTCGACGTTGCTAAAGTGTTTCCTTCAAGGAATAACAACAATGACAACAGATTTCACTCGTACAGCATCATGTCTTGGCTGTTGGACCCCAACGAAGGCTACGAGTATGAGTATCCGGAGGCGAACATAGATGCTCTCTTCTCTTATGTTTTGGACAAGTTGTGGAGATAATTTACAGAAAAGGGTCTCACGAGATCGTTCTACGAGAAAAACCTGTTTGATAAAGTCGGGTCCGATGTCTACATGTCAAAACAGTACCTGAAAAAGCGCGCATTCGCCACCGATAGCATCAACACGGCCATAGACACCATGTGTTACGTCGAGAGCGGTTACTTTGCATTGGTTTGGACGTCAGAAACGCATTTCAAAATAATGAAGATGGCAAGAAGGCCATATTTATGCGCATGATCAGGAAACCCAGCAGGTCTTATCCTCATTTATTCCCACTTTCAATACAAAAGAAGAAAGACCACCGTCGCCTTCGACCTCTTAGAAGGTGTTGGTGGAAACGTTTCCTGACATGTGCTATATGACAGACAAGGACTTTGGCGTCTTGCGGGAGTGCATAGAACGCGAATCTTTGGCTTTCTATGAGATACTGGCCCTCTCTACCGTCAGAACGACTATAAATTGCCGATATCGCTAATACTGCAACGCCCCGGCTATCTGTCTCGGGCACCTGATGGCAGACACAGTCTGACATGATAACTTTGTGTGCTCTTTCTTGAAAATTAGAGCCGACCCATTGGTGACTACGGACGAAGGAGAGAACGTCATGCACTTTATAGCGAGAGGGCCCTCTTTGACGAACGAAGGAAAACCGCTGGACTCGTTTGTGATGACCGTCAACCCATATTAAGAGTGGTACAAATTGAAAACGGATTCGGAAAAAAAAAAAAACTAAACGCCTCTTCGCAGCCAGAATGCACTACGACGGCGCTACGCCCATCATGGTATCTGTGGCGCACATAAATTTTTGCGCTCTGAACGATTTCAAGAAACATTTTCCCATAGACAATGGGTTCAACACGGCCTTTGGACGTTCGGATTGTCTTAGGACGATCGACGTTATGGTCCTATCGGGAATGTTGTTTCCTAACCTATTCGACCAGGGAAACGTCACCACAGCTAAACCTTCCATCATACTATAGGCGAAGGCGGCGTTAGAAGAGAAATTTTACTATAACGGAGATAGCTCGGCGTCTCTGAATAGGTTAGGCCTGACATTCAACGAGTACACCTACAAAGGAGTGCAAAACATCAAACAGGCCTTATGCCATAACAGATGCGCTTGCGAATTCGTTTTGGGCAGTAGAGGTAACAGACAGAATAAAAAAGTGTCGTCATTTGAGCGAAAGGACAGCATCTGGTGTGCGCTCAACTATGCAAACAACGCTGCGGTCGATCAGATGTACTCCGAAGGCTACTGCATCAAGAAAGGGTACGTTAAGCCGTGCGCGGCCGTAGCCGACAACGATAGAGAGATATTAGAAAAGATGGAAAGGATAAGTGAAAGGAAACGAGGAAACTTGACGTATAGCGACGGGAAATGCGCCATCTGCTTTGAAGAGCTGGACGAATTCGTCAAAAAACTATACTACATTGAAGAGTGTGATCATGTATGTCACAAGCAGTGTATAATGGAATGGGAAAAAGTCAAGAGAAAGTGTCCAACGTGTCTGTGAATAGCGTGCCGAGAGATAAGGATGTTATAGCACAGGACTAAAGCTTTGGTGAGGAGGAGGGGCTTCGTATCAGGACGAGGGTTACTATTGTCTATGTCTATTCAGTGGTGCATGGTATGGCCACGTCCTAGCCCCTGTCTGTTAGAGGGTCCACTTAATTTTTTTTGAGTATTTTTTTTGTGTGTTTTGACATTTTTATGTTCTAATCTTTCTGTAATATTTTGACAATAAAAGATTGAAAACATGTAAAAATATATTTTTATTGTTTCTTTTCTGCGTAAAAAAAATTGAAGAGCTGCTTTTCTTTCAATGAGTAATCTCATGAGCAATCTCTTCTACTACAAATTCTATCACAATATGGTAATATCATTGATTAGAACATCATTCCTTTCTTCCAACGTCCTCTGCAATCTCCTCTGGTATGTTGAAAGAAGAAGAAATAGCTGTCGCCTTGATAGCTGCAATAGTGAGGGCCATAAGAGCTAAAGCCTGTTTCTTTAAAATCTTGGATTTTATTCTAATGGCAACTCCTTGGACAAATCCTAATACTCGTATAGATTAACCTGCTTCCTTACACAGTTTCAAAAAGCTATGCCCACACTCTTCTTTGACCTCTGCATCTTCCTCCTCCTCTTCATTATCCTCTACCCTTTCAGGGTAGGCAGTAGACACCTGCCGAAACGATAATTACTCCCAGTGAAGTCTAAAGCACTGTTCAAGGGGTGCTGTGAACTTATCAACTGTGACCTCACTGAACGTTTCCCTTTGTGTCTCACAACATAAGGGGGCAGTCACAGCCTGCCCTCTAAACACAACTCTCTTACTCCACACAAAACTACAAACACCTAATAACACTCACACCCTTCACTCAAAAAATTTTATAATCATCATGGCGACTTCTACACCAGCCTCGGAGTCCCCATCTGGGGAGGGGACCATGAATGTTCCCAGTGTCTTGACACCCCCCCTCAACTTTTTATTCATTAACTTCTGCAACATTCGCGGTCTAAGATTTAATTTTCAATCTGTAGAACACCACCTCTCCTCTTCTAAACCTCATCTTCTTTTCCTCACTAAAACTCATGTGCTGAGGCAACGGACAATAGCCCATTTTCTGTTCCATCCTACTTTCTCTATCCTCATTTTCGATGCCGCGTTTATGTGCACAGTGACTTAACCTGCTCTTGAATCTTCCGAGATTTCCACCATCTGGCTACGACTACAGAGTCACTCTCATACTAAATTTATCTGTGCTGTATACCTCTCACCAAACTCCTCTGACTATAAGAAATTTTTTGACTACTTAACTTCCAAAGTGGAGCAGAGCATGAGAACAGCTTCCCTTTTCCAGCTTTCCCTTTAAGCAATGTGCAGCTTCACTTTTGCAGAGATCTCCATTCTTGGAGACTTCAATGTTCACCACCAGTTTTGGCTTTCCTCTCCCTTCACTTACCATCCTGGTGAACTAGCCTCTAACTTTGCTATCCTTCATGACCTAGAGCAATTGGTGCAGCACCCTACTCGTATTCCTGACCGTCTTGGAGATACACCCATCATTCTCGACCTTTTCCTAACCTCTAATCCTTCTGCTTATGCTGTCAACCTTTTTTTCTCTATTGGGTTCTTCCGGTCACAATCTCATATCTTTATCTTGTCATATCGCTCCAATCCCTCCTCAGGATCCCCCTAAGCGAAGGTGCCTCTGGCGTTTTGCCTCTGCTAGTTGGGAGGACCTGAGGAGGTATTTTGCTGATTTTCCTTGGAATGACTACTGCTTTCGTGTCAGAGACCCGTCTTTGTGTGCTGAGCGCATAACAGATGTGATAGTGTCTGGCATGGAGGGGTACATTACTCACTCTTTTCCTCGTCCTAAACCTTCTAAACCTTGGTTTAACACAGCTTGTTCTCATGCTATACATGATAGATAGGTGGCCCACAAAAGCTACTTAAGCCTTCCATCACCAGAATCTCATGCACTTTATATTTTTGCCCGGAAACATGCCAAGTCTGTTCTCCAACTAGTCAAAAATTCCTTCATTAACAGAAAATGTCAAAACCTTCCAAGATCTAACTCACCTCGTGACTTCAGTCATCTAGCCAAAAATATCTCCAATAACTTTGCTTCTTCTTCTTTCCCTCCTCTATTTCAATTAGATGGCACCACTGCTATCACATCTATTTTTAAAGCTGAACTCTTCGCTCAAACCATTGCTAAAAATTCTACCTTGGACGATTCTGGGCTTGTTTCTCCCTCTCGTCCACCCTCTGACTACTTCATGCCACCTATTAAAATTCTCCGCAATGATGTTTTCCATGCCCTCACTGGCCTTGGAAAGCTTATAGACCTGATGGGGTTTCTCCTATTGTACTCTAAAACTGTGGCTCCGTGCTTGCACCTTGCCTAGACAAACTCTTTCAGCTCTGTCTGTCAACATCTACCTTTCCTTCTTGCTGGAAGTTTACCTACATTCAACCTGTTCCTAAAAAGGGTGACCGTTCTAATCCCTCAAACTACCGTCCTATTGCTTTAATTTCCTGCCTATCTAAAGTTTTTGAACTTATCCTCAACAGGAAGATTCTTAAACATCTATCACTTCACAACCTTCTATCTGATCGCCGGTATGGGTTCCGTCAAGGCCGCTGTACTGGTGATCTTCTGGTTTTCCTTACTGAGTCTTGGTCATCCTCTTTTAGAGATTTTGGTGAAACTTTTGCTGTTGCCTTGGAAATATCAAAAGCTTTTGATAGAGTCTGGCACAAAGCTTTGATTTCCAAACTTCCCTCCTACGGTTTCTATCCTTCTCTCTGTAATTTCATCTCAAGTTTCCTTTCTGACCGTTCTATTGCTGCTGTGGTAGACGGTCACTGTTCTTCTCCTAAATCTATTAACAGTGGTGTTCCTCAGGGTTCTGTCCTGTCACCCACTCTCTTCTTTCTATTCATTAATGATCTACTTAAACCAAACTTTTTCTCCTATCCACTCCTAAGCTGATGATACCACGCTGCACTTTTCCATGTCTTTTCATAGACGTTCAACCCTTCAGGAGGTAAACATTTCACGCAGGGAAGCCACAGAACTCTAGACTTCTGATCTTTCTAAAATTTCTGATTGGGACAGATCAAACTTGGTATTGTTCAATGCTACAAAAACTCATTTCCTCCATCTATCAACTCGACACAGCCTTCCACACAGCTATGCCCTCTTCTTATATGACACTCAAGTGTCCCTCTCTTCTACACTGAACATCCTCGGTCTGTCCTTTACTTATAATCTGAACTGGAAACTTCACATCTCATCTCTAGCTAAAACAGCTTCTTTGAAGTTAGACGTTCTGAGACGTCTCCGCCAGTTCTTCTCACCCCTCCTCCCCCAGCTGCTAACTCTCTACAAGGGCCTTATCCGTTCATGTATGGAGTATGCTTCACATGCGTGGCGGGGTTCCATTCATTCTGCTCTTCTAGACAGGGTGGAATCAATAACTTTTCGTCTCATCAACTCCTATCCTCTAACTGACTGTCTTCAGCCTCTCTCTCTCACCGCCGCAATGTTGCATATCTAGCTGTCTTCTGCAGCTATTTTTATGTTAACTGCTCTTTTAATCTTGCTAACTGCATGCCTCTTCTACTCCCACGGCCTCGCTGCACAAGACATTCTTCTTTCTCTCACCTCTATTCTGTCCACCTCTCTAACACAAAAGTTAACCAGTATTCTCAGTCATTCATCCTTTTATCTGGTAAACTCTGGAACTCCCTGCCTGCTTCTGTATTTCCACTTTCCTTTGAATTGAATTCCTTCAAGTGGGATGTTTCAAGACACTTATTCATCAATTTTTGACCACTTCTTTGATACTTTTATGGGTTTTGCATTTTAGTGGGCATATTTTTTTATTGGATTTTTTTCCCCTTGGCCAGTGTCCTTCCTACATAAAAAAAAAAAACTCCTCCCCAGCCCGTTTAGCTTCCAGACAACCCTTGTCCATGAAGAGGACATCGCCTTTCATGTCGATCCTCTTATTCACGGCTTCAGCCACTTTACTGGCCAAACGCTGCTGTACTGTCGGAGAAACGATCTTTTTCGGATACGACAGAGAGCAACTTCGTAACAAAGTCTCTACCGCCCACAGAGTTGTTGTCGTAAAAACATTGGCAATAAACCTAGCGTTATTGACTAAGCTGATTTTGTGTCCCTCGCTAGAAGAGGCCAAGAGCATGTTTAACGTAATCAGGTCCATGTCAGGAACGAATCCTCCTCCTACAAACCTTCCCGAAGAATGCATCGGAATGATTGAAGTAGAAAGTTGATCTACTGCCACAGTGAGCAGTTTGCGACCACTGTGGCAGTAGATCAAGTTTCTGGTTAACCTGGCTTCGTTTCCTGGCTAACCACCGCTTCGTTGACGTGTATGTAGTTGCCGTTCGTCAGAAAACAAGTTGCCCGGGAAGGGCAGTATTGGAAGACATGACAGCATATTCGTAATCGGACAGGGTATGATGATGATGGTCCTCCCATTTAGGGGGTTGCAGGGCTTTTTTCAACATTTTGTTGTTTGAGTCGTAGATGTTGTTCACCGTCTTGGCCAGCTGTCTCAAAGAGTTCGATTTGGACTTGGCCGAAGTTGCAAAAAAGATTTCTTTCTATATTCTCAATAGTTTTTTTTTTCCAATGTTCTTGGCGCTCTGAGCGATTTTCAGTATTCAAGTCTAAGAGTTCGTCGTGCGACAGTTTAGAGATGATGAACTTGCCTGTAAAGTAATGACGCTTGGGAAGATCTCCGTACTGTTTAGTATTGGTTAGATCAAGAATGAAATAAGGATGTCTTTCTCCGGCTATTAGAAAAGACATATCCTCTTCATCATCGCTAATCCTCTATTTCTTCTCATTATTATTCTTTTCATTTGTCCTGTATGAATGTATCCTCAGACCGTCTTTAATCTAAAGATAACATTTCTGAAATTTGTTTTCCTGGGGTAGTATACGACGTCGGTGAATCCCAGTCTGGCGTAAAAGACCCAGAACGACAGACCGTCGAGGATGAGAACGTTGATGCGCTCGTCTTCCCAGCTCTCTGTATCGATTTGGGTAAAGTCAATCAATTCGCTAATGATATTGTCTCCAGACAACAAAAAAAGAAAGCACTTCCTCTCTCCTGGTTTCCCACTCGTCCTTTTTTTCTCTATAGCACTATAGGCAAGTTCTTGGATACGTTCTTGAGATTCTTGATGGTGTCTTTGGTGACCACCAGTTCGTTGCTGAACGCGCCGGAAACGGAATCCAAGACAGAAATCTTCCTTGTTATCATCGAATTTATATTTTCCGAAGTTATTTCTTCTTTGGTGAACTCTGGTTTAGTTTCCACGATCAAGTACGACAGTTTGATGTTCACTCTGCGCTTCGACCGAGATAAGTGGTCGGCGGAATTGATTCTACCGAGGGTGTAGTCCTTTGCAACCGTTTCGGCCACAGGAACGTTGAGTATAGGCGAGGAAGAATAAGGAGGTTGTATAACGACATCAGCAGTGGAAGTTGTTACAATCCCTCCTCTGTCTTTACTTTGCCGGCACGGGTGATAGTAGGGCAGTGGTGTCGCCATTCTGTTTCAAACGCGCTAAAGTTTCTCTCCCAATTCTAGGGTTTAAATATATACGCAAGAATATAAACATGATAGATACCAACAGAACTAAGAAAAGATTATAATTGCTGGCGCGCGCCGCGTTGTCCTCTTTCTCGGGCGGCCGCCAATTCTTTATAAGTGACACCGCCCAATTCCTACTCTAGATGAGCATCGACGATCTTATCCATATCCTTTCTTGAAGCCAAATGGGCTCAGTCACAGGGGAGGCTTTGTTCCAGTAATTTTTTTATTTCCGCCTCATGACAATTCATCTGATTGTCCTGCCCGTGTCCCCGAGGACAAGAAAGAAATAAAAGAATATCGTACTTCTAAAATAAAAATAGAATAGATAGAAAAAAAAAAAAAAAAAAATAGATAGAAAAAGATAGAATCGCCCATACTCGAGAAAATGAACGGTCAAAACCGTAGCGCAAGTAATATTCATTATCCCCGTTACGTGTAAGCGGGTAAATACGGTGAGCCTATCGAACAGGAGGAAACTTGAAAGAGATTGATAACAAAGTCATCGAACTGGGGAAGGGAGAAGAAAGCGTAAAACAGCAACCAATTCATTTGCAGGGCTATCGATTGATTACAAGATTCAGACAATTTTCAGACCGTCATAGTAAATGTAGAGAAGAACGTGAAGCGAATCAAAACCAGCTACACAGAACTATGCGAACTCACAAACCTCCAAATGTTTGACCCGTGAATAGGCCATAATGAACGTTCTTTTTAGTCAATAAGATGACGTTTATACTAATGACCTATCCCATCGACAACGATGGGAATGGCCATACTCACTACGATAGATGGCAATCTATCCTCTTTACTGGACAGACTCAACAATAACAAAAGCAGTAAAGGTGGGGCCTAAGAGGCGTTCCGTCTTCTTTCAGCTTAGATAGTCGTTCCATTAATTCGTCTATAAGATTGACAGATCTAGTACAAAACAACAAGAGGAACGCAAGAATGATTCAAAACGAACGTCTTCAAGAACAAAAGAACCAAATGTTTTCGAAGTTCGTTCTAAACAACATACCCAAACCCGGACCCGGTAAAGACGTTACGAGCAGACAGATACTGTACGTTACCGTTAATCCTAGAGATATCTTGACGGACATCCAGTGGTTAGACGTCATGTCTACGGCACCAGGGACAGCATCAGCGTTCTCTCCGATTGGAAGGACATGGTGGCGGACAACACGGGTAAGTGGAATACGGAGATGGTCATCGGCGAATTCGAACGACAGATGGCCATTCTAGCCGAGATGAGCAACATCATGGCAGCGAACAAGGGCTTTGTCTCTGTGCACTACACAGCGCTGACTATCGACAGATACAACATGATTGCTCTTTGTCGTTCCAGCGTAGACGTCAAATTCTTGATAAAGATACTGAACGTATGGATAAAAAGCGATTGGAGAGGAGTCATGGAGACGGCCATCGATCTCGTATTCATGGCTCTCAAAGAGAACATTTCTACAGGAATTATGGTCGCTTTGAGGGTATCTTTGCTTCAGGAGGCGCCTGAATCCATCGCCTTCGCGGAACGTATGCTACAACACACAATGCAGGTGACAATTGTCAAAGCGAGCGCCAGAAACTGGCAAGCAACTAAAACGGTTATATTGAAATCCATATCATAATTAACCAACGTCGTCATGGACACTACAGAAATTCTTAACTCTATGTGTGCTGAAGTCGCTAGACAGCACGATGATGTCCCTCTCGTTACATCAGAAGGAGAAGAGACAGAAACATCAACTGCTGCTGCTGAAGATGTTGAGAGCGCAGAAGCCAAGAAACGCAAGTGCCCATCATCATCCTTTGGGTCCAAGTGCCCTTCAAAGAAGGCAGCTCGTCTGGCAGAGGAGGCCAAGTGGCAACAAGAGGAAGCAGCCGCCGCTGCTGCTCAGGCTAAGACCGAGGATCGTTGAGTACGAGATCAACCTGGCTCGCGCTAGGCGTCCAGACGCGGAAGTTATCGTCAAGGATTGCACCATCAACCTGTGTTGCCGCGATACCGAGCTTGAAGACTTCAGAAATGCAGTCGCAGTCGTTAAGGCGCATCCAGGAGTGAAAACTTCGGAGGAATTTTTTCATAAACAATAAAATTTGGGTGAAATTTTTATTTTATTTTAATCTTAATTAACTAGACCTATCTTAGCTTTTAAGATTTCAAAAACCTGCACAGTTTTTTCTCTTCCTCTTTCGGTCTTCCTCTCTCTATCTCCTGAGCTTCTCACACAACATCCGTTAACTTTACCCTTAAAAACCTGCGCAGGGTTTTGGTGTAAAACGCTGTGCAGGTTTTTTTGGTGTAAAAAGCTGTGCAGGTATTTTTGGTGTATATCCGATCAACACAAAAAAAAAAACATGTGCAGAGTTTTTGGTGTAAAAACCTGCACAGGGTTTTGGTGTAAAAAAACATGCACAGGGTTTTGGTGTGAAAAACCTCTGCAGGGTTTTGGTGTAAATAACCTGCGCAAAGTTGTGCTTTTCAGAATATTTTTACCATGAAGAACTTGCGGAACTTTTTCTGAATGTGCCACCTAGTTCGAGCACCGACCGCAACAAAAGACCTGCGCAATTTTTATAAAATAAACTTCTGAAAAAGTCCAACAATACCGGCGATACCAGTTAAACCGGGCTTCTAAATTCAACTAAGTCTCGTAGCGGGAAGGGAGTTTAAGCTTAAGTTTCAGACTGCGACCTATCGCTCAGTTAAATTCAATGGTGCATCAACCAGTCAGGCCCGGTTCAACTGATGTCGCCGGTATCGTTGGGCTTTTCAGAAGTTTATTAAAAACAGATACTTCAAAGAAAAAAAAATAGAATAGAAGTAGGCTGCGAGCTACCCAAAAACATTTTTTTTTTTTTCCAGCATATGAAGTCCGCGAGTAAAACACTTTTTTGAGAGACAAATATAGCGCTCGATCAAAAAAAAAAAAAAATGTTCAAAAGGAAACAATGGGCAAACGCTGATAGGCGCGGTCGTAAACACGCCAAGTACGACAAAGCTGCTGCTCCTCCCGTAGGAGTGGAAGACAAATAAGACTTAGAAGAACAATCGGGGAGACATAAGGATGAAACGAACAAGAAAATGAGATTGTTGTTCTGGCGACATAACAAGTCAATGTCAGTCACCGTTGGAGGAGTTTAGTAATTCAGATCGTGAAAATGAAAGGGAAGGACATGCTCACACTTATAACCCTTCTAGCGCCTTATTAGCCACTACTACTTCTTCTATGCCTAAGCCCTTGATCGTACCTTCTAGGTGTTGTCATCATGATGATAAAGATGCTAGTAAAGATAAAGTACAACTATGATGAATATTCATCGTCGTCTTCAATCTCGCCTTCTTGTGCTTAGTTATTAGCTTCTCATTTGTTCATACATTCTTCTTCTTCAACTGGCGATAGGATAAACAACAACAATAAGAGAGCTGGCAAGAACATGACACATAGGCGTCCACATCGAGTGGTCAAGAAGGAAGGAGGAGGAAGGAAAGGTTTCAGTAAACAGACGAAACGCAGGATTAATTTAATGGCGGTCGTGGGCATTAAGCTTTTGATCGCGCTTCTGTTAACCGCACAGCTCTAATCTGACCCTGTATTTAAATGGATGGAACAAACTATTTTACATCATTCTAAGCTCGTTCGCAACCGCGTCAAGACAGCATCAGGGCCATGGATATAGAAGATGAAATCATTCAAGTACAACTCGCTGACATCTTTGCGGCCGTCGGTCAGATGATACCAGTTTATGACTCTCCGCATTCTGATCTCATAGACAATTACAAGATGAATCACGCCGCCACCAACAGCAAAAATGTTTCCAGGTGTCTGGCTATAACTTGCAAGGTAGTCATGCCAATCCTTCTGTCTGTATCATTCTTCTTCAAAGAGTCCTGTTGCTGTTGTTGTTTCCTTCGGAAATGTTTCATTTCTGAAGGAAACAACAACAGCAACAGGACTCTTTGAAGAAGAATGATACAGACAGAAGGATTGACATGACTACCTTGCAAGTTATAGCCAGAGACCTGGAGACATTAAAGGAGCATTCCCAAGAGGTCGGTGACGTGCTGGATCAGTTCATGCAATTTGCCAAAAGAGACGGTGTTTACAGGCAAGGAGGAGGCGACAGTAAGAAACGGGCCCCCGCCGACGAAAACAAGCGTATAATGGACGTACTGTCGGCGATCTGCAGCACCGACATGATAGATCGTCCGTTCGTCAAACTATCTTTGTTTTCAGACATTATCCGCGTCAAGGTCACGCCTATAGAAAAGCTATCGCAATTCATGACTGCTCCGAAGAGGAATAACAAGATTTGGAAGATTTTACCGTCTTTGATCAACACTTCTCTTGACATTTTGATAAAACTCTGCTGTAGGTGGATGTTGTATGCTTCGTTGATCGATCTCGAGAAGGTGGTGACCAAGACAGCTAATAACGACGAAGGGGAAAACGACGACTGCCTACTGGATTCGTCCGAAGCTTGCGTTTCGAATACGATAATCTACATTAACAACATTATTATGAAGAGAAGGAACTCTTCTCTCATCACGCTACTTCCAGGCGAAACCACTCTTCAAAAGAAGATAGGCAATAAGTCTATAATGATAGAAAACTTGTTTAATGTATTAATCCCTTGTATATCTACGATTGAAATTGTACTTTCAGACATGTGAAATAAAAATAAAAAAAAAGTCATATTTTCTTTGATTAACTAACTAATGTTCTGAAAAAATTTGAAGAACTAAGGTTCTGAAAAGCTCAAAGCTACCGGCGACACCAGTTGAGCCCGGGTCTGAGCGTCACGCGCGGATGCAACCGGAGGAAGCTCCGACCGTGGCAAAGGTGAGTTATCTCATTGTACACGCTCATGGGCAGCACTGGTAAGCTGTGAGACACCGACGTGCAGTTGTTGAAGAACGACATAGGTCTCAGGACGTGATTAGCCGTGAGGTAAGTAAGGTGAGAAAAAAATGGTCTGAAACCTTTCTGGATAGTTTAGTTGAATTCAATGTGTCACTACAGGCTCAGGTTCGGGATAAACTGGTGTCGCCGGTATCGGCCGCCTATCAGACTGACATGTAAACGGAAACGGATCCTACACGTTCTTCACTTCAGGTTCTGTTCCGAGTAGGCATCGTCTTTTCTTTATCGTAAAATCCTTTAGACATCAAACCCATCGTAACTGTAGCGGTGATGATTGGCGTATGGTCCGTTAGTATATAGCCGTTTTTGAACGCAAGCTTTTTTTTCTATAGTAGTGAAAGGGTTTAACATCTTCCATCTCTAGTATCCGTTTTCTTCGATGTCGCAATTCACCTTAACGCACGTGCCCCCTCTCACAGACTTGCACACCAGGCAGTTACCCACACCGTACATTTCAATACTCACCTGTGGCTGTCGAAGGTATTATATTCTTGCTTGAACTCTCCGGGAAACAACGAGGTTATCCTTCTGGCATCCACCACATCTGGAGGGTCACTATCTAAACACAAAGGCTGAGTAGATACTGGAAGGATCAAAAGGGTACGTAAGTACAACTTTTTTGTCATAGATAGACATTCATTTTTGGGTACCAAATAAAAAACAAAATTAACACAGTCCTTATTCATTATATGAACGATAGAACATGACCGATAGCGGCCAACACCCGTTCGAAATCGTGCAAGTTTGTAGCACTGTCAATATTCTTCAACATTATCAACAGTCTAGAATGCAAATTTTTTTATATTTTTCCTGGTTGGGTGTGAAGACCTCTGACATAGAGCCACTCTATAATGTTTTTGTACTGCAGTACCAAATCCTCGATGTCTTCTCCGCCAGAAACCGTCACGTAATCGCGAATATGCTTGAGTTGTACGGTTATAACGCTCCTCTAGCCTTCTTCTTCTACTCTCGTCTTGACGTATTCCTGGAGCAGCAACCCAAAGTTTAAAGATGAAACCAATTCGTCGCTTGGTTCCCAATATTGGTTGGAAATCAATTCGTCACTCGGTTCCCATTATTGGTTGGAAATCAATTCGTCTCTCGGTTCCCAATATTGGTTGGAAATCAATTCGTCGTTCGGTTCCCAATATTGGTTGGAAATCAATTCGTCGCTCGGTTCTCAATATTGATTGGAAAACAGTTCGTCGCTCGGTCAGCAGTGTCATCGTCGGTTGCTGCATCTGAAGTCGCCACTGTCGCCTCTGGCTCAGTTTCAGTGCTGGGAGCAGAAGAAGCAGCTTCTGCTGCTGCTGCTTGTGTCTGTGCCATCTCCTTTTCCTATTTGCTTTTGAACACAGTGTTTGGTATACTGTCGTACAGATCCTTGTCCTTGTCCTTGCATATTTCTTATCGACACAACACACAAATAGGGGCCTTTGCTCAATTCAAATTCTTTCTAAGACAAACCGTGTGTAGTTTGACCTTACAGCACCGCATTGAGCAGGCAGAAACCTATATAGCGTCCCGGCATATAATGTAGGTCTCACCGCCGCCTTCAGAGTTGGGCTTGATGGAATACATTTCTCTGCATTTCTGTAAGAACTCGACACATTCTGGATGCCTGCTGGCTAACGTCTCGTTCGAGATGGACAGGGCGCTCTTCATGCCCAGGTCCCAATCCGCGCCAATCCTCTCTACTAGAAGCTCGGCCATCCCCAGTTCGCCTCTCTCGGGAACGTAGTGAAGTGCTGTTCTACTGACAAAATCTAACAGTTCGGGATCAATGCTGTTCTCTGCAACAATGTTTTCTAGTCTAGCAACCCAAAGTTTGAAGTCGAAATCAATTCGTCGCTCGGTTCCTAATATTGGTTGGAGATCCTCGTTTCTCAATATTGGTTGGAGATCAATTCGTCGCTCGTTTCTCAATATTGGTTGGATATCAATTCGTCGCTCGTTTCTCAATATTGGTTGGAGATCAATTCGTTGCTTGTTTCTCAATATTGGTTGGAGATCAATTCGTCGCTCGGTTCCAAATATTGGTTGGAGATCATTTCGTCGCTCGGTTCCCAATATTGGTTGGAGTCCAATTCGTCGCTCGGTTCCCAATATTGGTTAGAGATCAATTCGTTGCTCGTTTCTCAATATTGGTTGGAGATGAATTTGTCGCTCGTTTCTCAATATTGGTTGAAGATCAATTCGTCGCTCGTTTTTCAATATTGGTTGCAGATCAATTCGTCACTCGTTTCTTAATATGGGTTGCAGATCAATTCATCGCTCGGTTCTCAATATTGAATTAATTCGTAGCTCCTTTCTCAATATTGGTTGGAAATCAACTTGTCACTCGATCATTCATCTCCTGTGGATAGGGGTTGTTGAGGCAGTGGTGGTGGAAGGGATTGGTCGAACATATGGGTTGTTTGGTGGCAGTAGATCACTATCTCTTTGTACAGATTCGAAGAAAAATTCTGTTCTCTCATCGGAGACGATAATCCCATAATCACTGAAGGGCGGGGAAGGCGAAACATTCTGTCCAGAAGTGATCGGTGTGTCACCATCTTCTATTTGATAAGAAGCAGCAGTGTCATCGTCGGTTGCTGCATCCGAAGTCGCCACTGTCGCGTCTGACTCAGTTTCAGTGCTGGGAGTAAAAGCAGCAGCTTCTGCTGCTCTTGCTTGTGTCTGTGCCATCTCCTTTTCCCATTTGCTTTTGAACACAGTGTTTGGTATACTGTCGTACAGATCCTTGTCCTTGTCCTTGCATATTTGTTGTCGACACAACACATAACTAGGGGCCTCTGCTCTACTCAAATACTTTCTAAGACAAACCGTGTGTAGTTTGATCTTACAGCACCGCATTGAGTAGGTAGAAGCCTCTATCTTGTCCCAACATATAATGCAGGTGTCACTGCTGCCTTCAGAGTTGGGCTTGATAAAATATTTTCTCTGCATTTCTGTAAGAACTCAACGCATTCCGGATGCCTACTGGCCAACGTCTCGTTCGAGATGGACAGGGCGCTCTTCATGCCTAGGTCCCAATCCGCGCCAATCCTCTCTACTAGAAGCTCGGCCATCCCCAGTTCGCCTCTCTCGAGGGCGTAGTGAAGTGCTGTTCTAGCGAGAAAATCTAGCAGGTCGGGATCCAAATCTATACTGTTCTCTGCAACAATGTTTTTTAGTACGTTGAATGCTGTTTCTTTCCCCTGAATGGTATTCTGTTTCACCAGAATGTGCAGTACGTCTCGTTGGTCGTCTCATTTTAGAGGTGAAGTCGAATAATCTTACCGTTAAAGGCAATGAGTGATCGGTGAATATGGTCGATCCGTTGTTCTTGTCGTACCGGTTGGAAGGTATGTATCTCTCTAATGCCGTGATTTCCTAATGCCATCAAATGCCGTGTTTTCCTCCGCTAGCCTCATTCAAAACAAACTTGATGAGAAAGTAGTCGTACTTTATTAACCATCTCCATACAGTTTCGTGGCCTTCGTATTCACTGAAGAGCAGAAAAGGATTTACAAAGAGGATCCGGTGCAGCGTCTTCTTGTCATTGCTGCTGAGTTCGCGAAGCGTATAAGACGTGCCGGCGGTGCCGCTCTGCCTTGCAAACGTTACTAATTCCTGAAGAGGACCCATTTCGGTACCGATCAATTGGCGGACGTTGCTTGTAAATTTGGAATGAAATCGGTAGAATCGTATGTTTGTCTTTCTTCGAGTGCGGTGATAAATTTAATGATCAAGGTGGATACCCGGTCCACTGTATATACATACACACGTAAGAACGGAACAAGGGTCCGACTCATCAATGTTGATCCATACGGTGTCGTCAATAAGCTCCAACCGAGGCTCGACACCGGGCGGTAATTTGTTTAATAGCTTAAATGTTCTGAAAAGCCCAACGATACCGGCAACGCCAGTTAAACCTGGCTGGAGCTTGGAGTGACACACTGAATTCAACTGAGCGTCTAGGGCTGTGTTCCCCAGTTGTGTTCGCGCGCGACCCTCAGGCTCCGGCCAGATTCAAATAGTGTCAGGGGTATCACTGAATTTTTCAGAAGTTTAATTAAATTAAAAAGCTACACAGGTTTTTCAATGTCAAAATATTCTGAAAAGGCCAACGATACCGGCAACGCCTCCTAACCCGGCCTGTCCCGACTCAACTGGTGTCACCGTTATCATTGAGTTTTTCGGAAGATTCATATTAATATCAAAAATTTGGTCTTCATGTGGAAGGTTTTATTTATTTATTTTTTTTTTCTTTTCTGAAAAGCTCAACGATACCAGCGACAGCACATGGGCTGGGCCGGAGCTGACACACTGAATTCAACTGAGCGCACGGAGGAGTGTAGAGTAGCATCCCCGGTTGCTCCCGCATGTCACCTTCTATCTCAGGCCCGGCTCAACCGGTGTTGCCGGTATCGTCGAGCCTTTTAGAAGAACATTTAAAATATACCTCATCAAATCCAAAAAGCTGCGCAGCTCTTTGATGTTAATATGAATCTTCTGAAAAGCTCAATGATACCGGCGACCCTAGTAGAACCTGGCCTGGGTTGGATAGTCGCGCACAAACGCGAGCAAACCAAATCTATTACAACTCTGCCGTAGATGAAAGAAGCCCTATTATCTTGTCGGCACAGCCTTTTCACACACAAGTCAAGAAGATCGCCTTCTCGGCATTGACATTGGCAATATTCAGATCGCTTAGGAAATTTTTTAACATATCCTCTGTAATACTAATCTCTTTTGTTTGTTCTTCCCTGCTCTTCTTCTCTTCTTCTATCTAGGACTCTAAGTTTGCCATATCCTTTTCTAAATGCTGCTCAACGTTGTAGTAGCTCGCATTGAGGGGCGACACATTCTTTGAAAAGGTGGCCAGATCTCTACTGAATGACAACTTCAAGTCGAGCGTTATCCACTCTCCACCAGCTTTCTTGTCGTTAGAAGCTTTTCCTTCTCTTTTCCTGTCGGGTGTTAACAGAGGACGGATAGAGTTTGTTATTATTTGATGATTTCTAGAGGGGAGAAGCATTGTCTTAAACATGAGATTCAAGAACAGGGGCGTTGAAGAAGCTTCGTCGTTCCTGATAAATACACCAAATTGTTATTACTACTAGCGCTTTCACCCGAAGAACTCTCCTTTCCTCCTCCCTTGATCAACCAGTGATCAACCTCGTTCTTCAATTAACTGAGAATAGACTTTAAGAATTCTGCCTTTATAGATGATATGCGATGTCTCAGCATTCTGTTCGAGTCCTTGGCAAAAAAGAGAATACAATGATCTTCACCGGGTCTGCATATAATGAAACGAGCGCCGATTCCAGTGTGACTCTTGTTTCCAGAACGCGACTCTGTCTCAGTTCTTTAGACCAATTGTACAGGTTGTGTCTGGTCCACTCTTGGACCAGCAACCAGGGGGGCAGACTCTCTACTACGTTAGTGAGGACAGTTTTCTTCTGCGGTGTCATACTTCAATAGCGCCGCGGTGAACTTGTCCTTCTTGTCGTCAAGAATAAGATGAGCACAGCTATCAGCATGAACCATTCCAGTTTGACGTTGACGATATCATCCCAGACGTGTTTCGCGTTGAGGAGCTTCCATCACTTTGTATAGGTCAGTCTTAACTATAGCCGGTTAACGCCTTGATATATAGACCTTTTTCTCCCAAAATGTTAGAGAAATCGTACCACCACCAAGGATAGTTAGTTTCTTTGAGGGTGGATCGGCTCCAGGCGTCTCCGTCATCTACGGATTGGGCCACGGGCGGTGTTAGTTGCGTATTGTCCCCTTCTTCTTTATCCTCTTCTTCTTCGTCTTCACCCGGAGTCGGAGCGTACATCACGGTACGCTCGTGGCTTTATCGTCGAACCTGATCAGCCTCTTGTTGATTTCATTCTCTCTTTCGAAAATATCATTTTCAAGTTGAATCTTGCTCATGGCTTCTCTTATGAGGCCAATATCGGCCAAACCTTCACCCTGTAGGATGGCTGCACTTGCTCTGCTCTTTGGATACGGAGGGAGCACCCCGCCTAGGGAGTGAGGTCTGTTCTCAAACACTTTTGTGTCTTCAAACGCCATTGCTTTCCCTTCTTCTTCTGTTATCCTAGAGAGAGAGCTAACGTAATCGGCAAGGACGAGTCTAACTTCGCCAAGTATATTCTCTACAGCCATTGAAAGGAATTTCATTTGTTTCTTCATGCTATAACAGGCCATCAGGGCGTAATCCCAACTTTTCGGTTTAGCCCACCTGGCCATGGCCACGGCGTTGATGTCTATGCATTCGAATATGTCGCTATAGTTAGCGTTGTTAGTTATATGCTGAATGTGCTTCAGGAGGTTGGAACTTATAGAATCGCAACTCTTTTTCATTCCTTTCCTGAGATTGTGTTCAGAGTCGTCGATCAGATATAAAATTAAATCCAATTGATTAGAGCCCATCGTAGGTATATCGCCTAGACGAACATAGATCCAAGAAGATTTGTAAACGGTGTGTTCGGCACTTGGTGGGGGTTGTTTGAATTTGTATTTATCGTGATGTTAGTTACCCTAATCCCTCTTATTAGGGCATCGGTAGTCAACGTGTATTTATTTAGAGGAGAAACAACCGGGAAATACAAAAGTACTCAAAAGAATTTTATCATCAGAAACGTTGCCGGTCTCGTAATAACAAAGGATATAAACGGCAAGCTTTCACGTCAACCGTCAAACCTTTTTGACAGGCAGCGAGCAATAAGAGCTGACACGGCCGCCAAGCAGAAAACGGTAGATCTCACCCTGATCAGTTCAAGCGGCAAGTATTCACTACCCGTATCTACAAGTATAGGCGAGGGGTGAGCCGTTTCAATAGAGTGTTGATATTGGACCCGAGAGTGTGTCTTGTGGCCAGTGTGGGAACTTTTAACAGATTACTAGTTGTCGTTTTTGACAAGAACACTCGTCTATAACAAGAACACCCGAACTACGTGCATCGTTTGGATAAGAACGGTCCAATCAGATTAGATACAGCTTCTTCTGTCTCACAGGGTTTCATATGGAACAGCAGAACATTTAGAGGAAACGAACTGTTTCAGTGTGTAAAAATACCGCCGATACCGGCGGCGACACCTGCTGAGCCACCTCGGTTGGGGGGAGTGACACACTAAATTCGTGTGAGCGACCAGCTCGTGCCGATGGACTAGATCTCCGACTGGAGCTGTCAGTTGCGCTGGCGCGCCAGTCTGAATCGGTGTTGCCTTTATCGTTGAGCTTTTCAGTATACAAATTATAACACAAAGAAAGAGGAATAAAAGCAATATCTCTTTGAAATTTTATTTGCTTAATGAGACAATACGTTTATTTGCAAAATTATAGAAAAAAAAATGGTCATTTCACAGAGTGAGGTTAAACCGTAGGACTTCCCGTCTATTTCAAATTTCCACAGCGGTCGATCTCCGAAGAAGCGTCTTCTTCGTCAGCGGCTCTCTTCACCAAACTGGATGGTGCCGTAACCCCGCTTATTTCCCAGGGCCGATGACGGAACTGGCCAGCACCGACAGGCGTCTACCTTACCTCGGCGGTGATCAGTAGATGTCATTGTGAAGATAAAACAGCAAAGCGCTTTTGTTATTTTATTAGAACGCAAATGCACTTTTAGGTATAGTGTGTACATGTTCAATCTCACCAGAGTCTTACATACTTGCTGTTTTGTCCCTATGGACGATCAACATTCTTGCGTATGAGCTTTGCGAGATTCACGTTCGTGTTAGCTAGTGTATAATCCAGATCGCTCAATGCGAGTTGTGTTAATTTGTATTGAAACGCATCAATATAATTGTTACAAAGCGAGCCAGATGATACACACAACCCCCATTCTTTTTCTTCTATTATCCACCTTCCCTTCCTTCCTCCCCTCTGCCGCTCCCTCAACACACGCAAGCTTAATCGTACTCAAAAAAGAAAAAAGAAACAATACCAAAAATATTATATTTCTTACTATTTTCATTCTTCAGTTTAATTTTTTTGTTGTAACACCAGGACTATATAAACAAAACATGGGTAAAACGTAACATTTATAATAATCAAAACTAAGTTATAAGAATTTATCGACTTCGGTCATGCACATGTGGGCATATACGCAAAAGTCGATATGTTCTGACAAAAATATTCTATTCTTTGGAGTCAGTTGCACCTTCTTCCCAGTCGCCTAGACGACATCAAGCTCATAGTTATTAATCATAATCTTGTCGTCTGACGTAAGCACGATAGTAGCTGCGGAGTCTGCTGTAACCTTCAAATGTCCCTTGATCATTTCCTCTTCTCCCTCCTCCTGTTGCGCAGTATCAATAGCGATACTCTGTTTTTCGTTTACTTGTTCTTCTTCTTCTGTATAATCCAAGATTACTCTTTGCTTTACATACTGAGATCTTTTAACTGTTCCAGGTGAAACACGTATAAAAAGATAGCTAGCGCCCATCACTACATTTTTTTCTGTTGCGGCAAAAACCTTCTAGTCTATCATCTCTAGCCATTACAGCTCGGGTACTTATGAAAAGATCTCTCATCAACTCGCTCTCCCTTTTGGCTCCAAAGTACTCGTTCTGGAACTGTTTATAAATCATTGTGCCAGTAAGGCGTTTAGCTAGGCATAGAGCATAAGAACTATAATGATAAGGGTACGTAAACTGCCTCAAAAGCGCCGATAATATCTCTATATTATATATCAATCTAGGATTTTCTTTACAAAATAGTGTAATAATGCTAGTGGCAGCTACTGTAGATATGGATGTCACCATAGATTCAGACATGACGAAACCGGGTATGTCTCCGTGGGATATTATATTTTCGCGTCTGCCGCCGCCCAACACTCTCACGGTAAAGACGTCGTTAGGCAAGGGGCTAAATTGCGGATTGTACCTCGATAGTGATGCCAGAAAGGAGTCTCTATCAAACCCTTTTTCTTCGCCTTCCTTGTCGGGCACATAAACGAGAGGGTTGTTGTTATTACCGTCGCCAATGCCGTTTGCTGCAAGAGCACATGAAGGCAAAAATATCGCCGACTTTATTAATACATTGGCCGATTCAGCTATTTTTTGTACCAGGGTATCGTCGATCGACGATGACGTCACCCTTGGTGTTTTTTTCTCTATTCATTATTGCCAGCTTTTTGTGTTAGTACGTGTCTAGCAGTCCTTTTCCACCTCCTGACACGTAGCAATCTACTGGTATGATGTTCTTTATACTGGATAGCTTTAAGCATAGGGTAGAAAACAAAACTTGGCCCATCGCACTGGCTAGAGATTTCATAGTGTTGACGTCGATAGATACAACACTGACCAGGCTTTCTGCTCGGTTGCGGTCTTCCTCTTCCTTTATGTATTCGCTCTTGCCAATAAACACCAAAGAAACGTGAAGACCCAATAACACAATGTTTAAAAAGTAACCGTTTGTGACATCCAGACCCTCCACAAAAGCGTAAAAACCGCCCCTGTCTCCTATATTGACTGCTATTGTGACACAGACGTTACTCTACTTGTTATTTTGGTGTCGTCTGCAAATTTACTTATTTTGCAGTTTATCCCTTCATCAATATCATTTATGTACATTATGAAGAGTACTGGTCCTAATACAGAGCCTTGAGGAACGCCGCTATTTACCTTATGCCACTCTGACTCTTTTCCATTTATCACAACACGCTGTTTTCTGTCAGAGACCCAGTCTCTCAGCCATTTCAGGGTGTTTCCGGCAATGCCGTGAGCTTTAACTTTACTGATGAGTCTTTTATTGAGAACAGTGTCGAAAGCTTTCTGGAAATCAAGGTAGATAATATCAAAAGCTTTTGTCTCGTCATACGAGTTAAATACTTCATAAAAGAAGTCTAGTAAGTTTGTTATGCAGGAACGCTTGTTTCTGAAACCGTGTTGCGAATCCTTTATGATTTTATTTTCTTCTAAATATTTAACAATCTTATCTCTAATTATTGTTTCCATCAGCTTGCACACTACTAAAGTGAGACTGATCGGCCTGTAATTGGCTGGGAGAGATTTATTTCCTTTTTTAAAGATTGGCGTGACATTTGCTAGTTTCCATTCGTACGGAAATTTACCCGCTAGTAAAGTTTGATTGAATAAAATTGTAAGCGGTTTCACGAGCTCATTTCTTGCTTATTTAAGAAGCCTGGGTGATATCTTGTCTGGCCCCGGTGTTTTGTTTACGTTCATGCTCTTTGTGACTGAGAGGATTTCACTTTCTGTGATGGTGAAGTCTGGCAGCGTGGTGCCTCGTGGCTGAGGCGTGGGGGTCGGCAGACTGCCCTGAACATCCTCAGTCGTGAAGACGGTTGAAAATACTCGTTCAAGGTATTCGCCATGTTTGTTTCACTTATTATTTGTTTACCATTTTCTGTTGTTAATGGACCAATCGTTGATGTTAAGACCCTTTCTGCTTATACATAACTGTAAAATTCTTTTGGGTTCGTTTTACATGAGTTCGCGATTTGAACTTCGACAGATTTTTTGCTACATTTGATCAGCTTTTTAGTTTTTCTACGTAATCTGTCGTGCTCTAGTTTATCATCATTATTTTGTGTTAGTATGTATTTGTGGTATGCATTTTTCTTAGGCAGAAGGCAGCATCTAATTTCATTATTCCACCATTTCGGTTTGATGTTTTTTACCTTCCGTCTGTTTCGTTGCGGTACACACAAAAACGTAGTTTCATTTAACTACTGCGAATCATTTCCTTGTATTTCCAATGTATTTAACTACATTTACTGGCAGAGAGTCTTTATTCTGTTATTTATACTGAACGCAATGTTGTAGAACCTTGCGTTCGCGTTGATCCTCTGGAGAATGCCTTAAATTATAATATTATTTGATTTAGTCTTGTATTTGCGAATCATTTCCTTGTATTTCGCCATCAGTTCTTCTGACCGGGACCGCTGGACGTCATTTGTGCCTGCGTGGATAACATAAAGGATGTTAGTAGTGGCGTCCTTGGTCGTGTCCTCAAGGGCAGCAGTGATGTCCCCTAGGGAGGCTCCAGGAAGGCAGTACCTCCTCCTGCGAGACGGGACTCTTCCACAAAATTCCACCAGCTGTCCTTCGACGATCGAATCTCCCACAAGCCTGGTCTCTTCCGGTTCATCTATCTGTTCAGTCAGGATAGAAAAACGGTTATATGTCGTGGTGGGGAGGTGAATGTGGCGCGTGAATTGTCTTGATCCATTCCTGACCGGGGTGAAGGCTGCGTCCTGTGAGAGGGAGGGATCAGGTGAGGTGACAGGCGAGGCAGGAGAGGCTTGCGGGGGGGGCGGAGCGTCGCTACGTGGCAGGGGTCAGCAGCTGTTGTCTTGTGTCCGTGCCCGCACCCACGCCCACGTTTGCTGTGATGAATTCCTGTAGAGAGTCAAAACTACGTTTTAATTCGGTATACCTGTGGAACTTGTGTGTGTGTGTGTGTTGTTTGTTTGTTTACTCCTCGTATTTCTTCTTCTTCTTCTTCTTCTTCTTCTTCTTCTTCTTCTTCTTTCTCTCTGAGACACTGTCATGGGATGTATTATTCTTTTCATTGATTTTTTTTTTTTTTTTTTTTTTGTGTGTGTGTGTGTGTGTGTGTGTGTGTGTGTGTGTTGTTTGATAATAATAATAATAATGATAATAATAATAATAATAATAATAATAATGATAATGATAATAATAATAAAGATAGTAATAATGAAATCCTCCTCCTCCTCCTCCTCTTCCTCCTCCTCCTCCTACTCCTTCTCCTCCTCCTCCGATTGGGCCGTCAATCTCTCTCTCTGAGAGTGTAAACAACACATCGAGGAGCTCCTACTTTTAACACGAATTCTGCGGGATACAGAGGGTGCATGGCGCTACTAACTGGACCAAGAGGTGCGTGAAGGGCAGGGGTACAGTTGGTGCTCGACTCTGGTGAACGTGTCATTGGACTTAGTCTTATTTTTAAGCTAAAAAATTACCGGCCTAGTCAGCACCCCCCCTCGACCGATAAGCCTTTTTCTGCGCATGAGCAGTAGCCCTTGACAACGAGTAGCGTCCATAGCAACCAACTACCACACCACCTCTGCCTGCCCATCTGCCACTGATTCTGTTTTACATCTGCAACAATTATCTTTATACCAGCCACCACTCATTGCACTCCTAACCTTATATTGAGCAACAAACATGGCTACAAGCATCTCACTATCCCACTCATCAGGGGAAGAACAACTTGAGCAGAACAAATCTTTGCCTTCCGAAAAGTTTCCAACTAAGGAGTTTCTTGATAAAAACTTCTACAAAGCTGACCTACAAAGGAAATGCAGAGACCTAGGAATTATCAATGTGAGGGTAAATAAGGACCAGCTTATTGAAATGATACTCAGAAATACACCTCCCTCCGATCAAACCTCAGATACATCACCACCAATACCTACACCAGCACCTACACCAACACCGCCACCTCCCCGCCCGTTGTCTGACGTCACGCCTCCACATGCTGCACCTCACGCGCCACACCGTGACTGCTCTGATGACCAGCAGCAATCATCCATAGAGGGTACACAGCTTCCCTATACTGCTGACAGACGTCACCCTACCAAAGATGACATGCAGTCAGGATCACGTAACGTCATAGAGAGACATTCTGTTGATGCCACGCAAGCAGTACCACGACAAGACGACATGCAACCACCCTCCTCACCCCCCGTGACCAGCTGTAACGCACAAGGAGTCATACTAGAAAACTTAGTAAAGGAGATTGCAACAATAAAATCTAAGCTACAAACAAAGGACAACGAAATTGAGCTACTGAATACTGAGATGAAGATGGCCTACACCGTAATTGAACTCCTCCAGCAACGAATAACCGAATTGGAACAGCAGAATAAGAATAACAAAATACAGCAAGAGACATCAGCAAATGTTACACGCCCTTCCAGTGAACTTGAGGAGGGAAACAACAATGCTGAACGCCTTACAACATCCAGAGAAGAGGAGAGGTATCTGCTGCTAGGAGACTGCAACCTGCAAGAAGCCTTTCCATCTGACCTAGAGGGATGTTCGATAAGGACCATCAGAGGAGCCAACGTGGATTTGTTGAGATGCTGGGTGTCGGAGAAACTGACCTGGACCCCGACAAGATGCTACATATATGCTGGTCTGTATGACATTAAGAACAATGATGATCCAATGAGTATTTTAGATAAGATTGCTGCACTTGTTACTGAACTTAAGGGAAAAAATGACAAAATGGAGGTATTTGTAAGTCAGCTCGCACCCTCAATATCTTCAGATGAATTTCAAGCCAGAATTGCAGATTTTAATGAACACCTCAACAAATGGGGTGAATCTAATGAAATTTTCATAATCAAAACTAATTTAGCTTTCAGATTTGGTACCGGTGAAGTTGATGATTTATGTTACAATCTGGCTAGAGATTCATCAGGATGTATTTTAAACAGATATGGCGTACTTAGATTGCTTCATACTTTTAGTAGACAATGTCCCTCTTTTAAACTATCTCCTAAATGGGACAACATCAAAAGGAATACGGTTAGACAGCCTACTGCAAATAATCAAAGAGATAATGACATGCATTCCAGTGCTAACTACATAAATCCTGCAAAGAAATACTCTCATGCACATAATCATGTTTCATCCCACAATCACAGAGTAACACGACGTGTTCACAGAGACACAGGTACCCCACACTACTTCTTAACCCCACCTTCCAACACACAAGTAAATAGAGAGTCATACAGTACAACACGGACATTTAATACTAAAGACATGAGAGTACGGAGAGGCTGCTACAACTGTGGCGAGTTCAACCATCGCCAGGCACAGTGCCGCTTTGACTATAAACTAAGATGTCAGTCTTGTAGACAGCTGGGACATAAGAGTCGCCTGTGCGAATTATACACCACACACTAGGAAACTGGCAATGAAGGTGATGCCGATACTTTTGACCTTATAAAATTAAAGGATTATGTTACTATAGAACATATCAATGCACAAAGCATACTAGGTAACAAGGTAGAGATGGAACTGTTAATGAAGGAAAGAGATCCAGACGTTTTGTGTGTCAGTGAGACATGGCTCCTCCCCGAGACTCCTGATAAGTTCGTTGATTTTGAAAATTATGCTATTTTTAGATGTGACAAAGGACGTGGTGGTGGATCATGCATATTTGTAAAGAATACTTTTACTGTGACTCCTTTCCAGACACATATCGACAAGCCTGTAGGTGTGGAAGATGTATGGTTAACATTACAATGTAGAAAGCTGCCATCTATTGTTATAGGATGTTTATATCGTCATCCGAAGGCACCCACTGATACTTTTGACTACATAGGAGAAGTTTTTAAGCAGTTGCTGTTAACCAAGAAGAATTTTTATGTACTAGGCGATTTTAATGATGACTTTTTATCCTCTAATAGTAATCTTAAGAAAATCTTAGCCAATACCAAACTGTGTCAAGTTATTGATAAAGCTACTAGAACAACTAGTCATTGTGCCACTTTACTTGATATGATTATTACTAACAATCGTGAAACAATTATTTCCTTTGATGTTGAACCTTGTCCAATAGCTGATCACGACTTGATAACCGTCACTGTAAACTTGCGTAAACCCAAACGTGCCCCTGCTGTTACAAAGACTACTCGCTGTATGGCTGACTACTCTCCTGATATTTTTTGTAATATTTTAAGTCAAGAAAGTAATACATTTAGAGAAGTATTTGATACTGATGATGTAGATAAACAAGTGGGCATTTTTACAGACACCTTTCGTTGTTGCTTAAACGCATGTGCTCCATTTAAAACTAGAAAAATCAGAAGACCACACGCACCATGGATGACTGATGACATCAAGTCAGCGATGAGAGAGAGAAATAATACACAAATATTGCTAAAAAAAGATCGTACCAATGCCACTTTACTAACTAAATATAAAGATCTCAAAACAAAGGTTAAAAGGATGATACATGCAGCGAGGACTGAGTTTCATAATAATGAATTTATTGAGAATAATGGAGACACAGCAGCCACATGGCGAGTAATACACAAATTGGGTTTGAGCAAGTCCATGAACAGTAAGTCTTTACCTATGGCCAGCAAAGTGGATGAACTAAATGAATATTTTGTAAATGTTGGAAAGAAAGCTTTTGAAAAGTCACAACAGGGTATGGGTGAGGACACGAATAATGAATATCTCCAAACTCCAACCATATCGCATAATGTTGAGTTTTTCAGACCGCAGCCCGTGGATGCTGCCACAGTAATCCTTACAATGAAGCAATTAAAGAAAACTAATTCTTGTGGATCAGACGAGATCTCTTTTAGATTTTTAAGAGATGCATTACCTGTCGTGACACCATACCTTACATGTATTATAAACACTTGCATTGTCACAGGTGTTTTCCCCACTGCATGGAAGCATTCTCTCGTTACGCCTCTCTATAAAAGCGGAGCATCTGATGATCCGGGCAATTATCGACCTATTTCATTACTATCAATTCTGTCCAAGATTCTTGAAAAGGTAATAGCCATGCAGTTAACAAACTTCTTGGAGTCAAATAACTTGATTAACTGTACACAACATGGATTTAGACCTAACTTATCAACCATCACGGCTCTAACTAAAGTTACAAATACTATTTACGAAAACATGGACAGTAAGAAGATATCCTTACTTGCTTTGTGTGACTTGTCGAAAGCTTTCGATAGTGTCAGCCACAACATTTTATTGGATAAGATGTACGAAATGGGAATTGACTCATTCTTGTTTAGTCATTATTTAAGCAATAGAACGCAATCAGTTCGTGTTGGAGACAATGTATCCTCAAAGCTGAACGTAAGTTTTGGCGTTCCTCAGGGATCTATTTTAGGCCCTATATTATTTACTATATATGTCAATGACCTCAGCACACAAGTAAAAGACTGCTCCCTAGTGCAATATGCAGACGACACACAAATTATACTTTCAAACTCAGTTGAAAACTTGCCTGATCTCATAAGAAAAACTGAAGAAACTTTAGAAAAAATTAAAAGATACTTTAATAGAAATGGTTTATTACTTAACATGAATAAAACTCAGTGCATGTTCATTGGTAGCAGGAATTTACTTTCTAGAATACCCAATGATACTGTGATACACGCTGGTGACACATGCATCCAACCCTGTGACTCCTTGAAAAATTTGGGTGTATTCTTTGATAAACATATGCTCTTCGACACACACATAACTGAGATGACTAAAAAAGCCTTCGGAGTACTGATGTTCATCAATAGAATAAAAGAGCTTTTTAGCAGTAAGGCCAGAAAAATTGTTATTCAAACACTTGTCCTTAGCGTTATTAACTATGGCATGATGATATGGGGCTCTGCCAATAAAACTCAGCAAAAGAAAGTGCAAAAACTGTATAATTTTTCGGCAAAAGTGGCTGTAGGAGGAAGATCAAGGTATGATCATGCTTCTCCAATACTAGATGAATTAAGATGGCTAAATGTTAACAAAAGGATTCAATATGAACAGTGCATATTTATGTATAATATTATCTATAATAAGTTCCCTAATTGGTTATTCACCATCCCAGCCGTGAGTCAGGTCAGTCAAAGAAGCACGAGGCAACAACACAATTTCCATATACCAAGAACCAACACGAACTACGGCCAAAGATTAATGTCTGTTAAAGGACCACGAGTGTGGAATGCCTTGCCCCCAGATATTAAAATTACGACAAATGCTCAAACATTTAAGACAAGCCTCAAACGTCACATGTTGCACCATGATCTTCCTCTTGGATTTTAATTACAATATAGAATAGATACATAGCTTTTAATTTACTTAGTTTATGTTACTTTTAGAAATTTTAACTGCTTGAAAATTCTATTTTATGTGTTATTTTTATATTCTTATTGTTTGATTTTTTGCTGCCAGTTGTATGACTTGCATCTTATTGGAAGAATTAGTAGGTATGATTTTCTTTTATATGTATATACACTCTTTATGGAAGAACAACCATTGTAATAATGGAAAATGACAATAAACTAAACTAAACTCCTCCTCCTCCTCCTCTTTCTCCTCCTCCATTTGTATATAGATGGACATTTGTATATAGACATTTGTATATACTGATGGCGAAATACAAGGAAATGATTCGCAAATACAAGACTAAATCAAATAATATTATAATTTCAGGCATTCTCCCGAGGATCAACGCGAACGCAAGGTTCTACAACATTGCGTTCAGTATAAATAACAGATTAAAGACTCTCTGCCAACAGGAAAACGTGGAGTATCTTAACATGTGGAACGATTTTTATAATGAACACAGACTATTCCAGAGAGACGGCCTTCATCTGAACTCTGTGGGAGCAGCCAGGATGGGCAGATTAATCCATGAAAAAGTTTGTCTCCACAGATCAAAAAACGCGCGGGCGCCAGCAACAGGACCAGCGTCGTAAACACTAACGTAATTATTTCATCCACAGGTTCAGACAAGACCAGAGCTTGTTACTTCAATGCCCGTAGTTAACAGAATAAATTAAATGAGCTGCAAGCTCTTATTTATCTTGAAAACTACGACATCATAGGCGTCACACAAACGTCGATAAATTCATCAAGCAGGGATTACTTAGCTGAGTACGCACTCCCTGGCTACACCATTTTTAGCTGCGAGAAAACTCACCGTGCTGGAGGCGGTGTTATGTTTTACGTAAAAAGTAATCTTCATCCTCGTTTACTCCCAACCCCAACCATTGCTAATATAAACGTCACTTTCATCCAGTTAGAAAATAAATCTCGTAAAATAACATTAGGTCTCGTCTATCGTCCTCCAGCCCAGTCACCCGCTAGAGACGAAAAACTTTATGACCATATCGCGGACATTTGCTGCGTTAATAATTGCATAATTATGGGGGACTTTAATCTTTCAGTCACGAGGTGGGGTGAACCACTGACGGCTCACGCAGGCCAGCATCTCTACGGGTGTATCCTTGAAAGCTCCCTCCACCAGCACGTCATGCATCCGACAAGAGGTAACAATATCCTAGATATTGTTTTAACAACTGGTGAAGAGTCAGTAAAAAGACCTAAAAATTGGACCAGAACTGAGTTCCAGCGATCACCGTAGCTTACTTTTCACCATAAATTTTGACAAAGCTAAAGTAAGCGAAAGCAAAGAAAAAGTGCCAGACTATCGGCGTGCTAACTTTGAGAGACTTCGCATGCAGCTTGCATCCATAGACTGGAATGAACTGCTGGGAACACCAGACATTAACAACGCATGGGAAGTGTTTGCTAAAAATTTAAAAGAAACTACGTTTTTGTGTGTACCGCAACGAAACAGACGGAAGGTAAAAAACACCAAACCGAAATGGTGGAATAATGAAATTAGATGCTGCCTTCTGCCTAAGAAAAATGCGTACCACAAATACATACTAACACAAAATAATGATGATAAACTAGAGCACGACAGATTACGTAGAAAAACTAAAAAGCTTATCAAATGCAGCAAAAAATCTGTCGAAGCTAAGATCGTGAACTCATGTAAAACGAACCCAAAAGAATTTTACAGTTATGTAAAAGCAAAAAGGGTCTTAACATCAACGATTGGTCCATTAATAACAGAAAATGGTAAACAAATAATAAGCGAAACAAACATGGCGAATACCCTGAACGAGTACTTTTCAAACGTCTTCACGACTGAGGATGTTCAGGGCAATCTGCCGACCCCCACGCCTCAGTCACGAGGCACCACGCTGCCAGACTTCACCATCACAGAAAGTGAAATCCTCTCAGTCACAAAGAGCATGAACGTAAACAAAACACCCGGGCCAGACAAGGTTTCTTAAAGAAGCAAGAAATGAGCTCGTCAAACCGCTTACAATTTTATTCAATAAAACTTTACTAGCGGAAAAAGTTCCCCACGAATGGAAACTAGCAAATGTCACGCCAATTTTTAGAAAAGGAAATAAATCTCTCCCAGCGAATTACAGGCCGATCAGTCTCACTTCAGTAGTGTGCAAGGTGATGGAAACAATAGTTAGAGATAAAATTGTTAAATATTTAGAAGAAAATAAAATCATAAAGGATTCGCAACACGGTTTCAGAAACAAGCGTTCCTGCTTAACAAACTTACTAGACTTCTTTTTCGAAGTATTTAACTCGTATGACGAGACAAAAGCTGTTGATATTATCTACCTTGATTTCCAGAAAGCTTTCGACACTGTTCCCCATAAGAGACTCATCAGTAAAGTAAAAGCTCACGGCATTGCCGGAAACACCCTGAAATGGCTGAGAGACTGGGTCTCTGACAGAAAACAGCGTGTTGTGATAAATGGAAAAGAGTCAGAGTGGCATAAGGTAAATAGCGGCGTTCCTCAAGGCTCTGTATTAGGACCAGTACTCTTCATAATATACATAAATGATATTGATGAAGGGATAAACTGCAAAATAAGTAAATTTGCAGATGACACCAAAATAACAAGTAGAGTAACGTCTGTGTCACAATGGCAGGAACTGCACTGTGACCTCAATAAACTAACAAGCCGGGCAGAAAAATGGCAGATGAGATTCAACATAGAAAAGTGCAAAATTCTATATATCGGAAGCAACAATGTTCAGGCGTGATATGTAATGTATAACATGCCACTGTCAAGTGCTGATAAAGAAAAAGATCTTGGTGTCGTTGTGTCAAACGACCAAAAGCCGAGTCAACACTGCACAGAATCAGTAAAGACGGCAAATAAATTAGTAGGGTTCATTGGAAGAACCTTTGAATTTAAATCAGAAAAGGTTATACTTGCCTTATATAACTCACTGGTGCGCCCTCATCTACAATACTGTGTACAGTTCTGGTCACCATACTACAAAAAAGACATTGAAAAACTAGAAAAGATACAGCGCAGAGTCACAAAGATGATTCCAAGATTGCGCAATAAGCCGTATGAGGAAGGACTGGAAGAACTAAACCTATTCAGTTTAACAAAGCGCAGGATAAGAGGAGACCTAATTGAAGTGTTCAAAATTTTCAAAGGATATAGTAACATTGATGCACATAAATATTTTACCATTGATCATTCTAACCTAACAAGAACTAATGGATTCAAGATTATACCCAAACGTTTTAAATCCCACGACGCCAAACATTTTCTCTTTAATCGTGTAGAAAATATATGGAATAAACTTCCTGCCGAAATTGTTGAACAGCAATACTATTGAATCATTCAAAAATAAAATAGAAATATATTTAAAAGCAAATCCCCAACAAGCTCTCTTCTTGTCCGAATAATTACTAAATTCAATAATAAACTCTTATTCTATAGACACCAGTTTTAATATAACTTTTATTAACTTTCAGATAGGCGTATAGAGTTCACCGCAGGGTGAAAAGTAGAACTTTCTTTCATCCTTTCCTATGAAAATTTCCATGTCAGTTTTTCCATACTGCATGGTACTTTTCCCAACTATTTCCATGCCAGCGCAAGCTGGAGGGAGTGGTGGGTGGGGAGGAACCTTCTGCTATGCTGTCCTGTCTCTCTTCTCTGTAGCTAGTTAGAAGTAGTTACCAAACAGCCTTGCAAGGACCAAAAGGTCTGTTGCTTTTTGGCTTTCCTTTGTATTCGTTTGTATTCTCTCTCTCTCTCTCTCTCTCTCTCTCTCTCTCTCTCTCTCTCTCTCTCTCTCTCTCTCTCTCTCTCTCTCTCTCTCTCTCTCTCTCTCTCTCTCTCTCTCTCTCTCTCGTGTGTGTGTGTGTTATGGAACAGATGTGGCGATTCTCTCTCTCTCTCTCTCTCTCTCTCTCTCTCTCTCTCTCTCTCTCTCTCTCTCTCTCTCTCTCTCCTCTCTCTCTCTCTCTCTCTCTCTCTCTCTCTCGTGTGTGTGTGTGTGTTATGGAACAGATGTGGCGATTCTCTCTCTCTCTCTCTCTCTCTCTCTCTCTCTCTCTCTCTCTCTCTCTCTCTCTCTCTCTCTCTCTCTCTCTCTCTCTCTCTCTCTCTCTCTGTGTGTGTGTGTGTTATGGAACAGATGTGGCGATTCTCTCTCTCTCTCTCTCTCTCTCTCTCTCTCTCTCTCTCTCTCTCTCTCTCTCTCTCTCTCTCTCTCTCTCTCTCTCTCTCTCTCTCTCTCTCTCTCGTGTGTGTGTGTGTGTGTTATGGAACAGATGTGGCGATTCTCTCTCTCTCCTCTCTCTCTCTCTCTCTCTCTCTCTCTCTCTCTCTCTCTCTCTCTCTCTCTCTCTCTCTCTCTCTCTCTCTCTCTCTCTCTCTCTCTCTCTCTATCTATCTATCTATCTATCTATCTCTCGTATGTGTGTGTGTGTTATGGAACAGATGTGGCGATTCTCTCTCTCTCTCTCTCTCTCTCTCTCTCTCTCTCTCTCTCTCTCTCTCTCTCTCTCTCTCTCTCTCTCTCTCTCTCTCTCTCTCTCTCTCTCTCTCTCTCTCTCTCTCTCTCTCTGTCGCGCGCGTGTGTGTGTGTGTGTGTGTGTGTGTGTTAAGGAATATGTCATTATCTCTACTGGAATGGAAGTGACTGGCGCTCTTTTATCATTCTTACCCTATTATTATTATTATTATCGTCCTATCTCATCTCCTTCCTCCTCTTCCTCTTCCTCTTCCTCCTCTTCCTCCTCTTCCTCCTCTTCATCTTCCTTGACACATTCGTCCCTTCCCTTGGTGCAGACTACGAGTCATTTCCTCTCCTCTCAACCATCAGTGCGCCGTTTGTAAAAATTTACTTTTCGGTGAGATTTCAAGTTATTTTTCCCAACACTTTCTTTTCTATATACCTTAGCAATGTTTTTTTGTAAGTTTGGTCTTACTATTATGTGTTATTTCGTCGCCCTCTGTATGTCTGTCTGTCTGCCTGTCTGACATTGTTGATCATTAGCCGCCTCGTTTAATATTTCATGTCATTCTCTTCTCCAGCCAGTCAAGTGTTCTCGTGGAGTTTTTTTGTAAATAATTGTTTTTACTTCGTTCCTTTGTTACCTGATTTATTGTTTCTTGTATCTAGTTGCCGGATGTCTTATGTTTGCTCTTTTGTTCCCTGTTTTTTTTTATCGTGTGTGTGTGTGTGTGTGTGTGTGTGTGTGTGTGTGTGTGTGTGTGTGTGTGTGTGTGTGTGTGTGTGTGTGTGTGTGTGTGTGTGTGTGTGTGTGTGTGTGTGCGCTTGTGTGTGTGTGTGTGTGCTTGTGTGTGTGTGTGTGTGTGTGTGTGTGTGTGTGTGTGTGTGTGTGTGTGTGTGTGTGTGTGTGTGTGTGTGTGTGTGTGTGTGTTTACTATTTACTACTATTTACTAAAGGGGAAACTGAGAACGGAGACTAGGACCACAAAAGAAAGTATACATATTTTTCCTATTTCTATTGACATTAGTACACTAAGCATTATTAACTACTAAGTAGGAATATGAGGATGACACATGACTCGGACTAAGGCGAACAAAATGTACACAGGTCAGTTTGAGATAAAAGCTTCTAAATCTACGTTCGTTAGATAAACGTAGAGTAAGAGATGATCTGGTAGAGGTATTTAATTGGTACAAAAAAATATAACAAGGTGATGTTGACCAATTCCTTAAGGCTAGTAAACTGGAAAGTACGAGAAGTAACGGGTCCAGTCTTGAATCAGTCACATTTCAGAAAGAAAGGAAGAAAATGGTAATCAGAGAGAGGAGTGAACGACTGGATTACGCTCAAGTATTCAGGTTGTTAGTGCCGCGTCAACAAGGACCTTTAAAAGAGTACTAAATCAATTAATGGATAAAGAATACATAGACGGATATACATGCGTAAGTACGTAGGTGTGTTTTGCGAGTATGCAGGGATTTCTTGTTCTTATGAGGCAAGATTATGAGCTACTGTTGCAGGCTTGTCCCCGTTGAGTGAATCCAAAAATGAAACTAATGGCCGTGGCTTCCGCAGGTGGAGGAAAAGGACCCCGAGGAGTTAGTGGTGGTGGGAGGCGACTGGAATGGAGGGAAGGGTCTGGAAAGCGACACTGAATACATTGTGTTGACAGTGACGGAGACCAGGGCTCTCTCTCTCTCTCTCTCTCTCTCTCTCTCTCTCTCTCTCTCTCTCTCCTCTCTCTCTCTCCTCTCTCTCTCTCTCTCTCTCTACTCTGGAAATTACTCTGCTTACTCTACTCTGGAAATTCGAATTATACCTTGCTTTTGTTACTTTTATTATTTATTTCAACATTACCAGTATTTCTGTGCCTCATGACCGTAGTTGTTGCGGCACCATTCAAGATTTTTTTAATCACTTTACTTCTCTCTTGCTGACCTCTTAATCCTCCAGTGTTCTTACGTTCCTCTCTTATAGTCGTGTTTCGCTTCCACGGTGTTCATGCGTTCCTTTCTTATGGTCATGTTTCACTACTCTTCCCCCTTCCTCCCATACCCAGGTCCCTACAGTGAATACTTCTCGTGCAAGCCAAGGATTATGAGGACAGCGAATCGCCCTAAAGAGCCCGCTACTTATGGGGTGACCGTGGCCCTGTGTTCTGCTATGCTGTTCCTCATTTGCTTCATTGTAGCACTGGTGGTGAAACTTAAGAAGTCAAGGTGTGGGTGTGTGTGTGTGTGTGTGTGTGTGTGTGTGTGTGTGTGTGTGTGTGTAATAATAATAATAATAATAATAAACGGTTTATTATTTAGGCAGTTGACAAACTGAAAATGTACATAGGGGATGGGGAAAAACTTAACATTAATCCTAAAGGTAAGTCTAATCTAGGAGGGAAATACTATTGATTGATGGCTCGCAATATGGTGGGAATCGCACTGAGTCTGTACCGGTCCGTGCGCGGCGCCTTCAGGGGCGTTATTTTGTTGTGGTGTCTGGTGGCACGGACCGGGCGAGGCGCGTCGGGCGGCAGCATGTTTCTGAGACGTGGATGATGCAGTAGTCCCCTCCCAAACTTCTCCAGAGCCTCTCGGTGCCTGGTGGATATTCTGGACAGACTCAGGGTGGTCAGGGCTTCTTCATAGGTGGTGTATGCAGGGCCAAGGATGACCCTGCACGCCCTTTTCTGCACACTCTCTAGCTGTAGCTGTTGAGTGTGTGTGAGGGAGGAGGACCACTCTGGGGAGGCGTACATGAGTTTGGGGAGGATGAAGGTAAGATACACCCCCTTAACTCATCTGTCGGCGTCCCCAGCGACCTGAGTCTGCGCAGCATGTACAGCCTGTAGGTAGCTGATCTCACGGTGCTGGCGACATGCTGCTTCCAGGTCAGCTGGTCGTCCACCGTGACTCCGAGAAGCTTGGCACATTGGACCACCTGGAGGGGGTGAAGGCCCACTGTGAGCCGGGGAGGGGGCACTGGTACAGAGGAGGTACAGAAATGCATCACCACAGTTTTACTGTGGTTAATGGTCATCCTGCTCTCCTCCGTCCACGTCTGCAGTTGCTCCAAAATTGCTTGCAGTGGCGAGTAGTCCGGGTTCTTGGTGGAAACTGGGACGCCCACGGTGCAGTCGTCCACATACTTCCAGCGATGGGAGGTGTCAGTGAGGGCGTCGTTGATGAGGAGGAGGAAGCATAGAGGACCCATCTTGGTCCCCTGGGGGACTCCACATGTCAGCTGTTGGAAATTAGAGACAGAGCCCTGATAGCGAACGGCCTGACGTCTCCCTGTGAGGAAGTCGGCTAGCCACGCTATCAGATTAGGAGGGAGACCCAGACTCTGATCAACAAGATCAAAGGATCCACAAAAGCAACTGCTAGAGAGGTGTTTCGCTTGTCCAGGTGGCTGTGGATGAATTCAAGGAAGCTTGTCAGGTAATGTGAGGTGGAGGTGGCTTTAACATTTACGAATTGTCTGATATCCACGGTGTTAGAAATTTTGGTGTATGCCCAGTCATATACAAAATCTTCACAAATAAGGCTAGGGATGGGAGTGATAGAGACTGGCCTGAGGTCATTGAGTGACTGTGGACTGGAAGTTTTGGGGATGGGGGTGACGTAAGATGTCTTCCAGTCCGCGGGGCAAGAGTGTTGGGAGAGTGAGGCGTTTATTATGGAGCATAGCGGTGTTACTAGCTCTACAGCAAATTCCTTGTAAATTTTTATAGGAAGGTCAGTGGGTGTGGTGGATCTTGGTTTAAATTTAAGTATTCTCTTAAAAACATCCATCGCCTGGACAGTGTGTGGAGGGGAGGGAGCGGGAAGATAGGCAGGAAGCGGAGTGGTGTGGAGGGGAGGAAAGGTTTGACAGATAGCAGCAAAGTGATCGTTCATCTCCTGAGCCGCGAGATTAGCAGGAAGGTGTGAGGTGCAAGGAAGAGATGAAGTGTGCTTTTGTAAGCCACACGAAGCTTTGATCTTAGCGTACCACTGTCTGTTGTTGGTCAGCTTGAGGTGGTGTATCTTGTCTGGGTAATAGCTTGCCTTTGCATTCTTAATCTCCCTGATTACTCTGTTTCTTAGTTTCCTGTATAGGACCGGGCAGGAGTGGAACGCCCAGGTCCGCTGACGCATGAGTCTTTTAATGTGGGGCGTCATCCAGGGAGCATCAGACGGGTGCGTTGTGACGCTCTTGGCTGGGAAGTAGTGGTGGAAGGCTTCTGTGGTAGTGGCGAAGTAATTTTGCCATTTTAAGTGGACGTCCTCCTCATCCAGCACCTCGGTCCACGGGTGTTGTGTCACCCACTGCCCAAACTCCCTCATGGCTGAGTCAGGCATGGGGCGGTGGGTCCTGGTGACAGCTGACCGGGGGGTCGAGGTGGTGGGTGTGGGTGTCCACAGTATGGAGAGGTGGATGCTCCGTCCCATGGGAGGCAGCGGCTTGGGTGGCGAGTACTGCTGGCCCAGGTCTGTGAGTATAAGGTCGAGGATGGCTTGCTGGTGGGTGGGGAAGTCCACGACCTGGGTGAGGTGTAGCTGGTGTAGGATATCGTTGATATCTAATCTGTTAAAGTCCCCACAGATGACCAGCTTGGCAGCAGGATACCTCACCCTCAGGGCATCAGCAGTGTTGATGATGTGAGCGGTGAGTAACTGTGCTGTGGCGGCTCGTGGGGGGTGGTACACGACGCAAACTATGATGGAGGCCGTGTTGCTGGGATGGGAGGGGGGCGTGACTCTCACCCACAGCGTCTCCACACCGGCAGGAATATCGACAGAGAGGTGTGAGGGGCTGAGGGCAGAGCGGCAGAAAACGGCCACTCCCCCCCCCCTGCGTCCTGACCTGAGGTGATGGTAGAGCTGGTAGTCCTGCATCGTGCACACCTCAGGAACAATCTGCCACGCCTCAGTAACCGCCACAATGTCCGCACAAGTAGATCTCACCGTCACAACCAAGTCGTCCATCTTGTTGGCCAGAGACGTTGCATTAAATAAGAGGAGTGAGGGAAGACTATACCAAGTCTTCGGCACCTCAAAGTGTTTGTATTCCCTCTTCTCCACCCTGCGGTCTTCTCTGGCACTGGAGGTCACTACCTTGATGGGACGCACCACACTTTTGCCTCCTCTCGATCCTCGGTTTCGAAATAGTTTCAAGGACTTAAGGCACTGTATCACGTTGGGCGGCGGGTACCCGGATCCTCGTCTACGACGCAGGAGGTAGTTGCGTTCGTACGTTTGCACTGAAGCACTCATTTTTCTTTATGTATCACACGCATTCGCTACAAGTGTTCACAAAAACAACAATCCCACCAGGTCGAGCCTCAAACTAAAAGCTAAAAGTTGAAAACAGAAAAAGAAAAAAACAAAAAAACTGAGGTCACTATCACTAGGGGGTGGGGAAGGCCAACAAGCTGGCCGAGGCTGCTCGAGAGCGCCTAAGGTCACAAGTCCTGCCCGTATGAAGTCAAGACGTGTGTGTGTGTGTGTGTGTGTGAGTGTGTGTGTGTGAGTGTCTCTCTCTCTCTCTCTCTCTCTCTCTCTCTCTCTCTCTCTCTCTCTCTCTCTCTCTCCACTCACAGCCTTGGCTTTTTCCCGCCTCATAATGCAGCGCCCTAAGAAATTTATTAAAGAAAAGGAATAAACAAAAAATCATAAATAACAAGATAGTGATGCAGATAAGGTAACAAAGTGACATAAAATTCATTCATGATTTTAGAAACTGACTAGCATTTTTTTTTCATTTCAATTTTTTTTTATTTATTTATTTTTTTTTTATGTAACGTAATATTCTTGTCATAGTTTTCGCTAATCGTTTTTTTTTTTCTTTCCATCTGGAAAGATCTCTTGTTCTGACACAGGAAGCAGCTTCCGGAAAAGAGTCGTTGTAACCCAGTCAACAAGGAAGGTAAGGCATGAAGAGAGGATCATGCGGACCATAACTAAGGCCAGCATTTAGAGACCCTTTGTTCTCTCACCACAGCGACTGTGGTACTGTCAAAGAAGATTACGATTATGTTAAGACAAGTAGAATCTACCTGCCATATACTATATAATGGTTTAGGGAATAGACCTTCTGTATTAGATAGCTAATATACTCAATAATTTTGCTCTGTATTAATTTCTCTGTTTCCTTATTTTTGAAATAATAAATAAAATTCCCAGCAATCTATATTCTCTGTTGTCCGTCGAAGCAAACGGTGTTGTGGTGATTCTTTGCTCGATGGGTTTTGTTACTACGAAACCGAGTCTTTTGTATTGATTCGAGTCTGTACTGGTGATAGGCACAAATAAGCCTGGTAACTGCTATATTCCTCACCTTCCCCTGGGCTCACTACACAACAGGTGTGGTATCTTCAAAACGATAAGAGAGGTGTGTTGTATTTGAAGCCATGGGCATGAATTGAGAACACAAGAACATGAGGGAAGCTGCAAAAAGCCACCAGGCCAACACGTAATAGTGGCATCATGAAACATATCTATTTCCACCTATCATTCTCACACAGTAATTAATCTAATCTACTTTTGAAGCTCAATAATGACTCAACACCAACAACTTGACTAGTAAGTCTATTCCATTCAACTACCACTATTTGAGAACCAATTCCCAATTAGAATGGTAGACTGAGGAACACTGATCCAAGACGTAACAGCAAAGGTCCTCCGCCTACTTCACTGAAGGGGAATGCACGGCAAGTATGATGTTTGACACCATCATTCAAAACGATATCAATCATAACTTCAATATTTGATTGCTGGTAAAATTAAAATTGGACACACTGTAGCGAGCGTTTGTTTTCGTGATAATTAGATTTAGTTACTCTGAATCAGTGACTGACCATGCAGACTTAATTAAGCAGAAATATCAAAGGAATTAAAACTGCACATAATTAGGAGAGTGTTCTGCTCTTCTTAGGTCACTGAACGTTAGCAATGTAAGGATAATATTATCAGTTTTGCCAATACTATTTTGTAAAGTTTGAACGTATCCACTTCATCACTAATTCTTGACATCGTATTAGCTGCATTCCCTCCTTGAAATGACCAATTATTTCCTTGACCTGATTCCTGGCGCCCATTTCTAGAAGACTGTCAGATTTACCACTATTATTTGGTAAAGTTGAAAAACATCTACTTCATCACTAATTCATAACATCATATCAACTGTGTTCCTCGCGAAGTGCACTCCCTTCTTGAATAACCCATTGTTTCCTTCACCTGACTCCTGGCGGTCATTCATCAGATATTGAGATGAAAACGTTGTGTCCAATTGGTCCACTGCCACGCACACGCTCGCTCATCAATTATCTGCACGTTACGCGACATACACACACACACACACACACACACAAAATAAGTAAATAAATAAATAAATAAAAAATAAATAAATAAATAAATAAATTGGTGCAAAATTGTACATCGGCCGGAGACTTTTGTGACGACCCCGCATTTCATTTGTTTTCACCACAGCGTAATCCTCTAAAGCAAGCTGTTAATTTGCCATTTTCAGCAATGGCGAGGAAATATTTTGCGTCAGTATTGCCTCGTCAGCGCGGGGTTTCAGCTGAGGTGGTGATGGCAAGTGTGCAGGGCAGGTGTGTTGTTTAATAAAAAGTAAATAAAATAAAATAAAATAAAAGATAATCCATCGTTATTTTTATTTCACAGTGGATGAAAAAAAAATATTCATGTGGTGCTTTCATTCATGAAAAGGGGAAGAAGGTTGTATGTAGTTGCAGTACTGGTGGTGGTGGTGGTGGTGGTAGTAGTAGTAGTAGTAGTAGTAGTAGTAGTAGTAGTAGTAGGATGAGGAGGAGGAGGAGGAGGAGGAAGTGAGAAATGGAAGAGGAGGAAGAAGGAAAGAGGATTGGAGTGAGGGAAGAGAGAGAGACGACTCGTCTCTGATCGACACCACACACACACACAAACACACACACACACATACACACACACACACACACACACACACACACACACACACACACACACACACACACACACATACAAAGGGCAGTGTAGCTGGTGGGAGTGCAATGTCAGCGAGAGTTTCAGTGCCTTTTCTTAATATTTGCCACCAGTTGGTGGAACTCCTCCGTTTTCCTTCGTTCCCTCCACTCAGGGCCGCCCCTCCTTACAAGCAGAACACGCGCTTTGTGTAGAGTCTCATCTTCCAAGGGGGAGAGGACGGGCATATTTTGCGCGAGGTGACGCATTTGCGCATACATGCAATGGATGCGCATATGCGCTACCGTGCGGCGCGTATAGAGCACCAAATCAGCTCCAGGAAGGAGAGAAGAGAGACCTGTAATCTGACTGTGCAATAATTTATTACAGTTTGGAGTTTATTTTCATTTATCATTTATTTATTTATTTCAGGGGTTTTTTATTTTATTTTATTATACACCCAAACTACTGTATCGATACTTACAGTACATTTGTAACTACTAACAAAAGTGGTCAAGTTAAATGGCATGTTGTTGTACGGTCATTTTGTACCAATGATACATTTGGGCTGGGGGAGTGGTAGGGCGGGGCCCTCTAAATAAAATTTCACTTTGGGCCCCAATTTGATCAGGGGGCGACCCTGCCTCAACTTTCCTCCACCTGCCCCAGACATTCCTTCACCCGCCACCCGTCTCTCCTCTGCTGTGGGAGGCGAAAGAGGAGTGGAGGAGGAGGAAAGTGAGGAAAAGTAGGAGGGAGTGAGAAAAACATGATGGATGAAAGGTTAGTGTGTGTGTGTGTGTGTGTGTGTGTGTGTGTGTGTGTGTGTGTGTGTGTGTGTGTGTGTGTGTGTGGTGATAGTTTGTTATAGTGGTTATTGATAACTATGGTCGTGCTGGTAGTGGTCAAGTACATGGAGAGAGAAAGAGAGAGAGAGAGAGAGAGAGAGAGAGAGAGAGAGAGAGAGAGAGAGAGAGAGAGAGAGAGAGAGAGAGAGAGAGAGAGACGGGCACATTCTTATTGGTAAAGGGGGCAGAACTTGTTTTTCATTTAAAATCATTTCTGCACCTCAGTTATAGCCTCTCTCTCTCTCTCTCTCTCTCTCTCTCTCTCTCTCCTCCTCTCTCTCATCTCTCTCTCTCTCTCTCTCTCTCCTCTCTCTCTCTCTCTCTCTCTCTCCTCTCCTCTCTCTCTCCTCTCCCTCCTCTCTCTCTCTCTCTCTCTCTCTCCTTGCTGCCCACCTTGCACCCCACACAGCCCCGCTTGACCCCGCCACCCCACCTCCACCCACACAATCCCGCCCTCGACTCACTCCGCCGCCCCCACCTGCACCCACACAGCCCCACCTCGGCCTCCGTGATTTGTTATAACCAGTACAAGGTTATTTTCTTTATCCTAACTATTGCAAATGAAACTCTTAATGGCCGTGTGGAGAGCGTAATGAGTGATCCTTCCGCGTCACTCCCCCGCCCTCACTCCTTCCATCACTCTCCCTTCCTTCCTCCCTCCCTCCCCCTCCCTCCCGATCTCCTAAACCATCTCCCACCCCTCCCTCTCAGTACCGGCGTGTCATTAGCGGCCTAATGAGCCTTCCCGGCACACGGCAACACTTACCGGCAGCACGGTAACACTTCCCGGCACACGACAACACTTCCTGGCAGCAAGACAGCACGGCAACACTCCCGGCAGCACGGCATTACAGTACTGCACTGGGATCACGACGATCACTTTCACTGTGTAATTGGATCACGGCAACAACAACGTAACTGCAGAACATCAGTGACAGGCGGCCGCGACTTAGGGAACGAATTTTATTCACTCACAACACAGTACTTTTGTCACCGCACCTCAGAACTTAACACAGGTTTTCCTTCCTTGCATCGCATTATATCGCCCTCCTCGCGTCACAACCATCAGTAAGCCCGTGTTTAGGCAGTAATTCAAAACCAAGTACAACGCTCAGCACCAGAACGAGGGACACGCGACGCTTTCACTACACCGGCACACGCCATTCACTTAACTGCACCACAAGGAAAATAAGTAGCAGGCAAATCCTGACAGAACCAAACAAAACATCAATATTAATAAATCCTATAACATGAACCTTCTCTCCCTCACTGGCTTAGGGGACTCCAGTCGCCTATACTCTGAGAGGCTCTCAGCTCACAGCCGTGATCGCGCATTGTCCACCACCCGCCACCCTCGCCACCACCGATCCAGTCCATGAACACGAGACACGAGGCGAAGCACCTCTCTAACGACACTGAAGGCCTCCATACTATCCTCATTGACTTGCCAACACTAAAACGCGCACAAGATTAACCACTAGTTGCCGTCTGCCTCTATGCACGCCCTTCATATTGGCCTCCTGTCCCGCGCCACCAATTATAATTATCTCCCCCACCGCCGCCACGTTGCTGCTTCCAAACACCGCTGTCAATAGTCCTTTTGTAGTACTAGTCACACACACACACACACACACACACACACACTGTGTGTGATGGAAGGCAGGTTGAGGTGCAGAGGCGCGTGAAAATATTTAGGTGGAAATAAATCAGGAGGTATGTGGGTGTCCCTGTGCGGTCACGTGGTGTGACTACGCAATGTGCAGGAGTGGCGGCTGCTGGAGGGTGCAGGGAAGTTTTCAAAGGCGACTGGGAACACTTCAACAACGATGACAAAAATAAACAAATGAATAAATAAACAAAATATTCACACGTCAGCGAAAATCAGAACAATTAAATGCCCCGTGGTAAAGTGCTTGTCTCATTGCTTTAAAGTTATCAGTTCAAAACCCGTTTAGATTAAATTGTTGAGAGAGAGAGAGGGAGAGAGATTCAATACATCTTCAA
>NC_087196.1:862500-900000 GCF_035594125.1 Scylla paramamosain | reverse complement strand
AATCGTGATGAGAGCAAAGCGTTTTAGATTACAGCATCTATACTGAAGCTTAATGAGTCACGAATGAGTAATGTACACACACACCAGTTATAGAATTTTGTGACTTGTCTCTGATCGGCACTTACACACACGCACACACACACACACGGGGCAAGTGAAGGTGAGTGGTAGTGCATTGTTATCACCACCACACACCACCACCATAATACCACACCACGATATCCTTGGCTTTCCGTTTGTATATTACCCACTGCACACCACCTACAGGCCCACCCGCCCATCTATCCACCCGTCTCCTACCCACTAACCCATCCATCCACTACTTACTCAAACACATCCACACCATCCACTCAGTCATTCAGCAATATTCGCCAACTCACATCACCTACTCACAGCCGTAACTCCAACCATCTATCCACCGACTGACACTCACACACCCATCCACTTCTATTACCTCACCCATCCAGCCACCAACTTAACCATATCCACTCATCCAGGACGCCCTGACCACCCCGAGTCTGCCCAGTCTGTCGGTCAGACATCGAGAGGGACTGTAGAAGTTTGGGAAGGGCCTGCTGTGTCACCCCACGGCCTACGCCACATGCTTGCCGCACGACGCGCCTCGCCAGGTCAATGCCATAGGACATCACAAGCAGATGACACCCATGAAGGCGCTGCGCACGGAGCGATACCGCCTCAGCGCGATTTCCATAGTGGTGCGAGCCACTAACAGTAAGTTCCTCTCTCTATATTAATCTTACGTTTAGGTTTAAAGCTTCCCAAATCCCACTGTATATTTTCAGTGTAACAACTGCAATATTAATAAACCGTTTATTTTTATAACTTTTTTATTACCCATCGCACACCTACCTACAGGCCCACCCGCCCATCCATCCACCAGTCCCCTACCCACTAACTGACCCGGCATCCACCCACACTCACCCACCCATCATCCCACTTCTACCCAGTTAAAAGATTGAATGTGGCTGAAGATCAAGTAAAGATGTCAAAGTGGTCGGTAATTAGGGAAAGGTGTACCAAGTGGCAATCAAAGGCCTGAACGCCAATTATACAGTTTTGTGACTCGTCTCTGATCGGCGCCGCAGACACACACACACACACACACACACACAGACACACACACACACAGAGCAGTAAAGTGAGTGGGAGTGCATTGTTATCACCACCACACCACACCACCATAATACCAAACCTTTATATACTTAGCTCCCTGTGTCGCCCTGCCGAGCCCCGCCAAGCCCTGCCCCGCCCCGCCGCTGCTAAGGTAAGAATTTCCCGTCTATCACCATCAACATTAACCATAATTTCCAGGGTTTTACAGATGTTTCCAGGTGATATTTCGACTAGGGTGTACACGAGTAATGGAGGAGGAGGAGGTGGAGGGCAGAGAGGAACAGTGTGAGAGGGAGGGAATAGGTGGAGAGGTACGGAGGAGAGACGGAAAAAAAAAAAAAAACATTTCGGCCCAAAATCGACATCCTTTTCTTTTTTATTAATAGAGTTGGCATTGTTTTGATATTTGATTTATTATTATAAAACTATAACAAGGACACCACAAGCAGATGACACACCTGAAAGCGCGGCATACAGAGCAATACAACCTCAGCACGATTCCCACCGTGTTGCGAGGGACTAATAGTTAGTTCCTCTCTTAAGATTAACCTTACGTTTAGGTTTAAGCCTCTCCCAATCCCACTGTATATTTTCAGAGTAACAATTAAACCATAACATTAAACTGTGCATTACTATTTTGTTTATCACCCACCGCACACCACCTACAGGCCCACCCGCACATCTATCCACCCATCTCCTACCCGCTAACCCATCCACTACTTACTCAATCACATCCACCCATCCACTCAGTCATTCACCCATATCCGCCAACTCACATCCACATACCCACAGGCGTAACTCCAACCATCTATCCACCGACTGACACTCACACACACACACACACATCCACTTCCATTACCTCACCCATCCAGCCACCCACTCAACCATATCCAGGACGACCTGACCACCCTGAGTCTGCCCAGCTTGTCGGCCAGACACCGAGAGACCCGGAGAAGTTTGGGAAAGAGCTGTTGCCCCACCCACGCTTACGCCACATGCTGCCGCCAGACGCGCCTCGCCAGGTCCGTGCCACACGAAACCACAACCAGAAGACGCACCTGAAGGCGCCGCACAAAGAGCGATACCGCCTCAGCGCGTTTCCCACTATGTTGCGAGCTTCGAACAGTTAGTTCCTCTCTCTATATTAACCTTACGTTTAGGTTTAAGGCTCCCCAAATCCACTGCATGTTTTCAGTATAACAACTGCCATACCAATAAGCCGTTTAGATTTTTTTATTACCCACTACGCATTACCTACAGGCTCACCCATCCATCAACCCATCCGTCTGGTACCCACTAACCCACTTGACACTTACCCACACTCATCCACCCATCATCCCATTTCTATCAAGTTTAAAGTTTAGATGTTGCTGGAGATCAAGTAAAGATGTCTCAGATTGATTGATAAATCGGGAAAATTGTACCAAGTGGCAGTCAAAGGCCTAAACACCAGTTATACAATTTACAGTACTCGTCTCTCATCGGCGCCACAGACACACACACACAAACACTCACTTACACACAGGGCAGTGAAGTGAGTGGGAGTGCATTGTTATCACCACCACACTACGCTATCATAATACCACACCATTATATCCTTGGCTCACTGTTTCGCCCTGCCGTGCCACGCGAAACCCTGCCCCACCTCGCCGCTGACAAGGTAAGAATTTCCCTTCTCTCCCCATCAACATTAAGCATAATTTGCAGGGTTTTACAGATGTTTCGAGGTGATATTTTGACTCGGGTGTACAGGAGTAATAGAGGAGGAGATGGAAGGGGAAGAGGAAAAGTGTGAGAGGGAGGGAAGAGGTGGAGAGGTACGGAGGAGAGGCGAAAAAATAACATTTCGGCCCAAAATAGACATCGTTTTCTTTATAATCAATAGAGTTGGCATTGTTTTGATATTTGATTTGTAATTATAAAACTATAACAAGTTACAATATGCAATAAAATCTGCAGTAGCCGTTGTTGTTGTTTGTGGATAAACATAACACTTTCGGCATTGTATTATTTGTCATTTTTCTTATTAGCACGCCTAGGATTGTTTTTTAGTATTTAAGACTTAAAAATATAAGAAATATATCACCAGTAATGATATCCAATAAACCCTACTCTAACAGTTCGTATTTTCAAATTTGATGTGTATCAGCTGGCGGATTTAAATTTTTATTTATTTTTTTTTTATATGGTGAGGAATGTGTTTTCTTTACTTATCTGTAAAGTAATTTTTTTTTTTTTGTATTCAGAATATGTAATATAATCTATTCTGGCTGCGTTTTCCATTTCGATATAATGATTTTTTTGTGGCCCCGTTTGTAAAAGTTCGTGGAAGTTTTCTGGAGTTTTCATTATTATTACTGAGTTCAATAATCTTTTTTTTTTTTATTTTGGGTATTCTTTAAAATATATTAGCTGAAAAAATATCATTAATTACGAAAAACCAGACAGCCTGAGAGAGAGAGAGAGAGAGAGAGAGAGAGAGAGAGAGAGAGAGAGAGAGAGAGAGAGAGAGAGAGAGAGAGAGAGAGAGAGAGACAAGACAAGACAAGACAAGACAAGACAAGACAAGACAAGACAAGACAAGACAAGAGAAGAAAAGAAAAGAAAAGAAAAGAAAAGAAAAGAAAAGAAAAGAAAAGAAAAGAAAAGAAAAGAAAAGAAAAGAAAAGAAAAGAAAAGAAAAGAAAAGAAAAGAAAAGAAAAGAAAAGAAAAGAAAAGAAAAGAAAAGAAAAGAGAAGCGAAGCGAGGAGAGGAGAGGAGAGGAGAGGAGAGAGAGAAAAAAAAATAAAGACCAAAACACAATTACATAATTACATATCAATTACCAACGAAATAACAACAATAATATTAATAATAATAATAATAATAATAATAATAATAACAATAATAATAATAATAATAATAATAATAATAATAATAATAATAATAATAATATAATAATAATAATAATAATAATAATAATAATAATAATAATAATAATAAAAATAATAATAATAATAATAATAATAATAATAATAATAATAATAATAATAATAATAATAGCAATAATAATAATAATAATAATAATGATAATAATAATAATAATAATAATAATAATAAAAATAAGAGTAACGATAATAATAGCAATAATGATAATAATAATAATAATAATAATAATAATAATAATAATAATAATAATAATAATAATAATAATAATAATAAAAATAATAATACCAAATGTAGACAAGAGGTGACGGCTCCCACCAGAAGCAGCAGCAGCAGCAGCAGCAGCAGCAGCAGCAGCAGCAGTAGTAGTAGTAGTAATAGTAATAGTGGTAGTTGGGTTAAGGTTTGGTTACGTAGAAAGGAAGAGAAAAATAGTAGTAGTAGTAGTAGTAGTAGTAGTAATCTAAGTGCTTATATACTAATAAATTACTTATAATAATACTTAGTAGTAGTAGTAGTAGTAGTAGTAGTGCATTTGTACTTAGATACTTAAATAGTTACTTATAATCTGCAAGGAGGGAAACAGTGCATTGTAAACTTACTAACAGTAGTAGTAGTAGTAGTAGTAGTAGTAGTAGTAGTAGTAGTAGTCGTTGTAACTTATAACAAACTAAATTAAAATATGTCTTTCCCTCCTCTACTTCAACCAGATGGCACCACTGCTATCACATCTATTTCTAAAGCTGAACTCTTTGCTCAAACCTTTGCTAAATACTCTACCTTGGACGATTCTGGGCTTGTTCCTCCCTCTCCTCCACCCTCTGACTACTTCATGCCTCGTATTAAAATTCTTCGTAATGATGTTTTCCATGCCCTCGCTGGCCTAAACCCTCAGAAGGCTTATGGACCTGATGGGGTCCCTCCTATTGTTCTCCGAAACTGTGCCTCCGTGCTTGCACCTTGCCTAGTCAAACTCTTTCAGCTCTGTCTGTCAACATCTACCTTTCCTTCTTGCTGGAAGTTTGCCTACATTCAACCTGTTCCTAAAAAGGGTGACCGCTCTAATCCCTCAAACTACCGTCCTATTGCTTTAATTTCCTGCTTATCTAAAGTTTTTGAATCTATCCTCAACAGGAAGATTCTTAAACATCTATCACTTCACAACCTTCTATCTGATCGCCAGTATGGGTTCCGTCAAGGACGCTCTACTGGTGATCTTCTGGCTTTCCTTACTGAGTCTTGGTCATCCTCTTTTAGAGACTTTGGTGAAACTTTTGCTGTTGCCTTGGACATATCAAAAGCCTTTGATAGAGTCTGGCACAAAGCTTTGATTTCCAAACTACCCTCCTACGGTTTCTATCCTTCTCTCTGTAACTTCATCTCAAGTTTCCTTTCTGACCGTTCTATTGCTGCTGTGGTAGACGGTCACTGTTCTTCTCCTAAATCTATTAACTGTGGTGTTCCTCAGGGTTCTGTCCTGTCACCCACTCTCTTCTTATTATTCATTAATGATCTTCTAAACCAAACTTCTTGTCCTATCCACTCCTATGCTGATGATACCACCCTGCACTTTTCCACGTCTTTTCATAGACGTCCAACCCTTCAGGAGGTAAACATATCACGCAGGGAAGCCACAGAACGCCTGACTTCTGATCTTTCTAAAATTTCTGATTGGGGCAGAGCAAACTTGGTATTGTTCAATGCCTCAAAAACTCAATTCCTCCATCTATCAACTCGACACAATCTTCCAGACAACTATCCCCTCTTCTTCAATGACACTCAACTGTCCCCCTCTTCTACACTGAACATCCTCGGTCTGTTCCTTTACTTATAATCTGAACTGGAAACTTCACATCTCATCTCTAGCTAAAACGGCTTCTATGAAGTTAGGTGTTCTGAGACGTCTCCGCCAGTTTTTCTCACCCCCCAGCTGCTAACTCTGTACAAGGGCCTTATCCGTCCATGTATGGAGTATGCTTCACATGTCTGGGGGTTCCACTCATACTGCTGTTCTAGACAGGGTGGAATCAAAAGCTTTTCGTCTCATCAACTCCTCTCCTCTAACTGACTGTCTTCAGCCTCTCTCTCACCGCCGCAATGTTGCATCTCTTGCTGTCTTCTACCGCTATTTTCATGCTAACTGCTCTTCTGATCTTGCTAACTGCATGCCTCCCCTCCTTCCGCGGCCTCGCTGCACAAGACTTTCTTCTTTCTCTCACTCCTATTCTGTCCACCTCTCTAACGCAAGAGTTAACCAGTATTCTCAATCATTCATCCCTTTCTCTGGTAAACTCTGGAACTCCTTGCCTGCTTCTGTATTTCCACCTTCCTATGACTTGAATTCCTTCAAGAGGGAGGTTTCAAGACACTTATCCACCAATTTTTGACCACTGCTTTGACCCTTTTAGGGACTGGCATTTCAGTGGGCATTTTTTTTATTAGATTTTTGTTGCCCTTGGCCAGTATCCTTCCTACATAAAAAAAAAAAAAAAAAAAAAAAAAAAGTAGTAGTTGTAGTACTAGTAGTAGTAGTAGTAGTAGTAGTAGTAGTAGTAGTAGTACTAGTAGTAGTAACAATAATAAAAATAATTTTTCACTAACACATAACTATAGAATGATTAAAATATTAATGTTTGTCTCATAGTAGTAGTAGTAGTAGTAGCGCTCTCTCTCTCTCTCTCTCTCTCTCTCTCTCTCTCTCTCTCTCTCTCTCTCTCTCTCTCTCTCTCTCTCTCTCTCTCTCTCTCTCTCTCTCTCTCTCTCTCTCTCTCTCTCTCTCTCTCTCTCTCTCTCTCTCTCTCTCTCTCTCTCTCTCTCTCTCTCTCTCTCTCTCTCTCTCTCTCTCTCTCTCTCTCTCTCTCTCTCTCTCTCTCTCTCTCTCTCTCTCTCTCTCTCTCTCTCTCTCTCTCTCTCTCTCTCTCTCTCTCTCTCTCTCTCTCTCTCTCTCTCTCTCTCTCTCTCTCTCTCTCTCTCTCTCTCTCTCTCTCTCTCTCTCTCTCTCTCTCTCTCTCTCTCTCTCTCTCTCTCTCTCTCTCTCTCTCTCTCTCTCTCTCTCTCTCTCTCTCTCTCTCTCTCTCTCTCTCTCTCTCTCTCTCTCTCTCTCTCTCTCTCTCTCTCTCTCTCTCTCTCTCTCTCTCTCTCTCTCTCTCTCTCTCTCTCTCTCTCTCTCTCTCTCTCTCTCTCTCTCTCTCTCTCTCTCTCTCTCTCTCTCTCTCTCTCTCTCTCTCTCTCTCTCTCTCTCTCTCTCTCTCTCTCTCTCTCTCTCTCTCTCTCTCTCTCTCTCTCTCTCTCTCTCTCTCTCTCTCTCTCTCTCTCTCTCTCTCTCTCTCTCTCTCTCTCTCTCTCTCTCTCTCTCTCTCTCTCTCTCTCTCTCTCTCTCTCTCTCTCTCTCTCTCTCTCTCTCTCTCTCTCTCTCTCTCTCTCTCTCTCTCTCTCTCTCTCTCTCTCTCTCTCTCTCTCTCTCTCTCTCTCTCTCTCTCTCTCTCTCTCTCTCTCTCTCTCTCTCTCTCTCTCTCTCTCTCTCTCTCTCTCTCTCTCTCTCTCTCTCTCTCTCTCTCTCTCTCTCTCTCTCTCTCTCTCTCTCTCTCTCTCTCTCTCTCTCTCTCTCTCTCTCTCTCTCTCTCTCTCTCTCTCTCTCTCTCTCTCTCTCTCTCTCTCTCTCTCTCTCTCTCTCTCTCTCTCTCTCTCTCTCTCTCTCTCTCTCTCTCTCTCTCTCTCTCTCTCTCTCTCTCTCTCTCTCTCTCTCTCTCTCTCTCTCTCTCTCTCTCTCTCTCTCTCTCTCTCTCTCTCTCTCTCTCCTTGCTCTCTCTCTCTCTCTCCTTGCTCTCTCTCTCTCTCTCTCTCTCTCTCTCTCTCTCTCTCTCTCTCTCTCTCTTGCTCTCTCTCTCTCTCTCTCTCTCTCTCTCTCTCTCTCTCTCTCTCTCTCTCTCTCTCTCTCTCTCTCTCTCTCTCTCTCTCTCTCTCTCTCTCTCTCTCTCTCTCTCTCTCTCTCTCTCTCTCTCTCTCTCTCTCTCTCTCTCTCTCTCTCTCTCTCTCTCTCTCTCTCTCTCTCTCCTTGCTCTCTCTCTCTCTCTCTCTCTCTCTCTCTCTCTCTCTCTCTCTCTCCTTGCTCTCTCTCTCTCTCTCTCTCTCTCTCTCTCTCTCTCTCTCTCTCTCTCTCTCTCTCTCTCTCTCTCTCTCTCTCTCTCTCTCTCTCTCTCTCTCTCTCTCTCTCTCTCTCTCTCTCTCTCTCTCTCTCTCTCTCTCTCTCTCTCTCTCTCTCTCTCTCTCTCTCTCTCTCTCTCTCTCTCTCTCTCTCTCTCTCTCTCTCTCTCTCTCTCTCTCTCTCTCTCTCTCTCTCTCTCTCTCTCTCTCTCTCTCTCTCTCTCTCTCTCTCTCTCTCTCTCTCTCTCTCTCTCTCTCTCTCTCTCTCTCTCTCTCTCTCTCTCTCTCTCTCTCTCTCTCTCTCTCTCTCTCTCTCTCTCTCTCTCTCTCTCTCTCTCTCTCTCTCTCTCTCTCTCTCTCTCTCTCTCTCTCTCTCTCTCTCTCTCTCTCTCTCTCTCTCTCTCTCTCTCTCTCTCTCTCTCTCTCTCTCTCTCTCTCTCTCTCTCTCTCTCTCTCTCTCTCTCTCTCTCTCTCTCTCTCTCTCTCTCTCTCTCTCTCTCTCTCTCTCTCTCTCTCTCTCTCTCTCTCTCTCTCTCTCTCTCTCTCTCTCTCTCTCTCTCTCTCTCCTTGCTCTCTCTCTCTCTCTCTCTCTCTCTCTCTCTCTCTCTCTCTCTCTCTCTCTCTCTCTCTCTCTCTCTCTCTCTCTCTCTCCTTGCTCTCTCTCTCTCTCTCTCTCTCTCTCTCTCTCTCTCTCTCTCTCTCTCTCTCTCTCTCTCTCTCTCCTTGCTCTCTCTCTCTCTCTCTCTCTCTCTCTCTCTCTCTCTCTCTCTCTCTCTCTCTCTCTCTCTCTCTCTCTCTCTCTCTCTCTCTCTCTCTCTCTCTCTCTCTCTCTCTCTCTCTCTCTCTCTCTCTCTCTCTCTCTCTCTCTCTCTCTCTCTCTCTCCTTGCTCTCTCTCTCTCTCTCTCTCTCTCTCTCTCTCTCTCTCTCTCTCTCTCTCTCTCTCTCTCTCTCTCTCTCTCTCTCTCTCTCTCTCTCTCTCTCTCTCTCTCTCTCTCTCTCTCTCTCTCTCTCTCTCTCTCTCTCTCTCTCTCTCTCTCTCTCTCTCTCTCTCTCTCTCTCTCTCTCTCTCTCTCTCTCTCTCTCTCTCTCTCTCTCTCTCTTGCTCTCTCTCTCTCTCTCTCTCTCTTGCTCTCTCTCTCTCTCCTTGCTCTCTCTCTCTCTCTCCTTACTCTCTCTCTCTCTCTCTCCTTGCTCTCTCTCTCTCCTTGCTCTCTCTCTCTCTCTCTCTCTCTCTCTCTCTCTCTCTCTCTCTCTCTCTCTCTCTCTCTCTCTCTCTCTCTCTCTCTCTCTCTCTCTCTCTCTCTCTCTCTCTCTCTCTCTCTCTCTCTCTCTCTCTCTCTCTCTCTCTCTCTCTCTCTCTCTCTCTCTCTCTCTCTCTCTCTCTCTCTCTCTCTCTCTCTCTCTCTCTCTCTCTCTCTCTCTCTCTCTCCTTGCTCTCTCTCTCTCTCTCCTTGCTCTCTCTCTCTCTCTCTCTCTCTCTCTCTCTCTCTCTCTCTCTCTCTCTCTCTCTCTCTCTCTCTCTCTCTCTCTCTCTCTCCTTGCTCTCTCTCTCTCTCTCTCTCTCTCTCTCTCTCTCTCTCTCTCTCTCTCTCTCTCTCTCTCTCTCTCTCTCTCTCTCTCTCTCTCTCTCTCTCTCTCTCTCTCTCTCTCTCTCTCTCTCTCTCTCTCTCTCTCTCTCTCTCTCTCTCTCTCTCTCTCTCTCTCTCTCTCTCTCTCTCTCTCTCTCTCTCTCTCTCTCTCTCTCTCTCTCTCTCTCTCTCTCTCTCTCTCTCTCTCTCTCTCTCTCTCTCTCTCTCTCTCTCTCTCTCTCTCTCTCTCTCTCTCTCTCTCTCTCTCTCTCTCTCTCTCTCTCTCTCTCTCTCTCTCTCTCTCTCTCTCTCTCTCTCTCTCTCTCTCTCTCTCTCTCTCTCTCTCTCTCTCTCTCTCTCTCTCTCTCTCTCTCTCTCTCTCTCTCTCTCTCTCTCTCTCTCTCTCTCTCTCTCTCTCTCTCTCTCTCTCTCTCTCTCTCTCTCTCTCTCTCTCTCTCTCTCTCTCTCTCTCTCTCTCTCTCTCTCTCTCTCTCTCTCTCTCTCTCTCTCTCTCTCTCTCTCTCTCTCTCTCTCTCTCTCTCTCTCTCTCTCTCTCTCTCTCCCCTTGCCTCTCTCTCTCTCTCTCTCTCCTTGCCTCTCTCTCTTTCCTTGCCTGTCTTTGTCCTCATCCTCCTGTTCCTCGTCATCGTCCAACTCTCTCTCCCCTTGCTTCTCTCTCTCTCTCCTTGCCTCTCTTTGTCCTCCTTTTCCTGTTCCTCGTCATCGTCCAAGTGCTCTAGGTGGTCCTAGTCCTGACATTCAATGTTTTATTTTCTCTCCGCCTCATCCTGGTCTCTGTTACATATGTATTTCCTCCCGCGACCTTAAATCGCTCGTGTCTTTGAAGCTGAACCTCTCGCCGTAATGGACCTTTTAGCCAATTAGTGAGCCTTTTACTAAGTCAGCAGTTAGTCAGCAGATTAGCGAGTTTGCTCCTTGACTAAGTAATGAATACTTAAAGATTATGTTGGCTGTCATGCGTATACTATATGCTATCAAATTGTTCTTTGTCGAATCACTTACAATTTTTATTCATAAAAAGCAGATAAAGCATAAAAGTTATATTATGTAAAAGTTTAGAAATATACTCCGATTTAAGCATTTCTGAGGCAACAAGTAACAAGTAAACATTAGTGAACTCGAACATTGCAAACATATTTTAGTAATAAATCGATTCTTGACCAATACGTTACCTCGAGTTGGGGAAGAGTTCTTCTTATATATTTTCGTAGTCATATTAGAAGTTATTACATTCTTAGCTGGTCTGAGATGCAAGTCTATGCTGAAGACATTAAATCAATCTCATATCTTGCAAATGCATTCTTATCTGCCTTTGCTTCTTGGCCGATACATGACCTTGTGTTAGGGAAGAGTTCTACTTGTATATTTTTGCAGTCATGCTGGAAATCGTTACATTGTTACCGAGTCTGAGATGCAAGTCTGTGCTGCGAACATTAAATCAATCTTCTTTCTTGTCACTGTCACTTTTACATCAATTCTTATCTACATTCGCCTCTTGACTAACACATCACATCCTGCTGGTCAAGATTTGTGCTTACATTTTAACTTTAAACCAGTCTTCAACTTTGTCACTCACAGTCGTAAAGTCATTCCTGTCCACATTTCTCTTTTGAAGAATACATAACCTCGTGTTGGGGAAGAATTTTACTTGTAAATTTTCACAGTCATGTGAAAACTCATTACAATTTTACCGAGTCTAAGCTACAAGTATGTGCTGCTGGCTGGGGAATGTCGCTTCATTCAGCTATCCCTTCATTCTCGTCCCCTTCAATCCGGCAAGGCAGACCAGGGTTAGTTGGCACACTTTGTACATTCTCAGTGATGGAAGAAAACTACAAAGAATTTTTGTTTGTTTATGCTTTTATTGAAAGATAAAAACATTCATCTTACTTTCCATGAAAAAAAAAAAAATTCCAAACCAAAGCTCTGCATTACTTAGAAAAAAAATAATAATAAGTGCGCCAGCATGCCCCAAATCAGAGGTAAGTTGACACACACTATGGGGTAAATTGGCGCATTACATATAAATAGCAAATTGGAGGAGGCAGTAGACACCTGCCGAAACGATAATTACTCCCAGTGAGGTCTAAAGCACTGTTCAGGGGGTGCTGTGAACTTATCATTAAACCCAGCTGTGACCTCACTGAACGTTTCTCTTTGTGTCTCACAACACAAGGGGGTAGTCACAGCCTGCCCTCTAAAGACAACTCTCTTCCTCCACACAAAACTACAAGCACCTAATAACACACACACCCTTCACTCAAAAAAATTTTAAAATCATGGCGACTCCTACACCAGCCTCGGAGTCCCCATCTGGGGAGGGGACCATAAATGTCCCCAGGTCGGACTGCCTTTCCGTTGACGACCCTAAGTGTCTTGACACCCCCCTCAACTTTTTCTTCATTAACTTCTGCAACATTCGCGGTCTAAGATCTAATTTTCAATCTGTAGAACACCACCTCTCCTCTTCTAAACCTCATCTTCTTTTCCTCACTGAAACTCAGGTGTCTGAGGCAACTGACAGTAGCCCCTTTTCTGTTCCCTCCTACTTTCTCTATCCTCATTTTCGATCCAAAGCTGGATGCTGCGTTTATGTGCGCAATGACTTAACCTGCTCTCGTGCCCACGCTCTTGAATCTTCCGAGTTTTCCACCATCTGGCTACGACTACAGAGTCATTCTCATATTAAATTTATCTGTGCTGTATACCTCTCTCCTAATTCCTCTGACTATAAGAAATTCTTTGACTACTTAACTTCCAAAGTGGAGCACATTCTGACCCTCTTCCCTTTTGCAGAGATCTCCATTCTTGGAGACTTCAATGTTCACCACCAGCTTTGGCTTTCCTCTCCCTTCACTGACCATCATGGTGAACTAGCCTACAACTTTGCTATCCTCCATGACCTAGAGCAATTGGTGCAACACCCTACTCGTATTCCTGACCGTCTTGGAGATACGCCCAACATTCTTGACCTTTTCCTGACCTCTAATCCTTCTGCTTATGCTGTCACCCTTTCTTCTCCGTTGGGCTCCTCCGATCACAATCTCATATCTTTATCTTGTCCTATCACTCCAATCCCTCCTCAGGATCCCCCTAAGCGAAGGTGCCTCTGGCGTTTTGCCTCTGCTAGTTGGGGCGACCTGAGGCGGTATTTTGCTGATTTTCCTTGGAATGACTACTGCTTCCGTGTCAGAGACCCGTCTTTGTGTGCTGAGCGCATAACAGAGGTGATAGTGTCTGGCATGGAGGCGTACATTCCTCACTCTTTTTCTCGTCCTAAACCTTCTAAACCTTGGTTTAACACAGCTTGTTCTCGTGCTATACATGATAGAGAGGTGGCCCACAAAAGGTACTTAAGCCTTCCTTCACCAGAATCTCATGCACTTTATATTTCTGCCCGGAACCATGCCAAGTCTGTTCTCCAACTAGCCAAAAACTCCTTCATTAACAGAAAATGTCAAAACCTTTCAAGATCTAACTCCCCTCGTGATTTCTGGCATCTAGCCAAAAATATCTCCAATAACTTTGCTTCTTCTTCTTTCCCTCCTCTACTTCAACCAGATGGCACCACTGCTATCACATCTATTTCTAAAGCTGAACTCTTTGCTCAAACCTTTGCTAAAAACTACCTTGGACGATTCTGGCCTTGTTCCTCCCTCTCCTCCACCCTCTGACTACTTTATGCCTCGTATTAAAATTCTTCGTAATGATGTTTTCCATGCCCTCGCTGGCCTAAACCCTCGGAAGGCTTATGGACCTGATGGGGTCCCTCCTATTGTTCTCCGAAACTGTGCCTCCGTGCTTACACCTTGCCTAGTCAAACTCTTTCAGCTCTGTCTGTCAACATCTACCTTTCCTTCTTGCTGGAAGTTTGCCTACATTCAACCTGTTCCTAAAAAGGGTGACCGCTCTAATCCTTCAAACTACCGTCCTATTGCTTTAATTTCCTGCTTATCTAAAGTTTTTGAATCTATCCTCAACAGGAAGATTCTTAAACATCTATCACTTCACAACCTTCTATCTGATCTCCAGTATGGGTTCCGTCAAGGCCGCTCTACTGGTGATCTTCTGGCTTTCCTTACTGAGTCTTGGTCATCCTCTTTTAGAGACTTTGGTGAAACTTTTGCTGTTGCCTTGGACATATCAAAAGCCTTTGATAGAGTCTGGCACAAAGCTTTGATTTCCAAACTACCCTCCTACGGTTTCTATCCTTCTCTCTGTAACTTCATCTCAAGTTTCCTTTCTGACCGTTCTATTGCTGCTGTGGTAGACGGTCACTGTTCTTCTCCTAAATCTATTAACAGTGGTGTTCCTCAGGGTTCTGTCCTGTCACCCACTCTCTTCTTATTATTCATTAATGATCTTCTAAACCAAACTTCTTGTCCTATCCACTCCTATGCTGATGATACCACCCTGCACTTTTCCACGTCTTTTCATAGACGTCCAACCCTTCAGGAGGTAAACATATCACGCAGGGAAGCCACAGAACGCCTGACTTCTGATCTTTCTAAAATTTCTGATTGGGGCAGAGCAAACTTGGTATTGTTCAATGCCTCAAAAACTCAATTCCTCCATCTATCAACTCGACACAATCTTCCAGACAACTATCCCCTCTTCTTCAATGACACTCAACTGTCCCCCTCTTCTACACTGAACATCCTCGGTCTGTCCTTTACTTATAATCTGAACTGGAAACTTCACATCTCATCTCTAGCTAAAACAGCTTCTATGAAGTTAGGTGTTCTGAGACGTCTCCGCCAGTTTTTCTCACCCCCCCAGCTGCTAACTCTGTACAAGGGCCTTATCCGTCCATGTATGGAGTATGCTTCACATGTCTGGGGGGGTTCCACTCATACTGCTGTTCTAGACAGGGTGGAATCAAAAGCTTTTCGTCTCATCAATTCCTCTCCTCTAACTGACTGTCTTCAGCCTCTCTCTCACCGCCGCAATGTTGCATCTCTAGCTGTCTTCTACCGCTATTTTCATGCTAACTGCTCTTCTGATCTTGCTAACTGCATGCCTCCCCTCCTTCCGCGGCCTCGCTGCACAAGACTTTCTTCTTTCTCTCACTCCTATTCTGTCCACCTCTCTAACGCAAGAGTTAACCAGTATTCTCAATCATTCATCCCTTTCTCTGGTAAACTCTGGAACTCCTTGCCTGCTTCTGTATTTCCATCTTCCTATGACTTGAATTCCTTCAAGAGGGAGGTTTCAAGACACTTATCCACCAATTTTTGACCACTGCTTTGACCCTTTTAAGGGACTGGCATTTCAGTGGGCATTTTTTTTTATTAGATTTTTGTTGCCCTTGGCCAGTATCCTTCCTACATAAAAAAAAAAAAAAAAAAAAAATTAAATATAGGTAATTTTAAGTTTAGATGCATCATATCTGTAAAGCTAATTTTCATGATGATTAGGTTCAATCAAAGAAAAAAAATTTTTCCTTACTAAGGAAAGTAAGTTAATTTCTATGTTGGAACCATCTCTAAAAATACAAGACAAAAATTTGTTCAGGAAGCCAATTCATATATGTATCAACATACATGTATCACAAAAATATAAATCAAATATAAAACTAAAATGGACAGGTAATAAATAGACAAATGTTAATCATATATAGTTGGTACTGTGGCAATTTGCCCCATTGTCTTCGTGCCACCTTGCCCCATCCATACCACTAACTGAAACAAACGATTTTCGTATAGATTTAAGGAATCTGTTATGATCTGTTATGATCTGTGAACCCTGAGACAGATTATGGTTAAAATGAATATCACTCATCTGTAACTAGAAGCATGTGACAACACACAATATCAGTGAAAATTTACTCACCAGCACCAAAATTAAACTTTTCTCACTCCAATCAAATAATGTGACCTTCTAACGTGGATGCATGTTGGTGAGTGAAGCCCCTCCAGGTGATTAGCTGGTGTGAATGGCACCGCTGAAATTACTTAAAATGTGCCAACTTACCCCTGTTGCCAACTTACCCCAGCCTCCCCTACTTGGTGCGTGGCTGCGGCGTCAGTCGCGTGGGCGTGTCATCAGGGTACAGGTCGTCTTTCAAGGGATATACGAGAACGTGTGGGCGAGGCTGTATCCTCCGCAGGCGTTATCTGCACTGGATTTTGACAAGGATTAGAATGGCACTGTGAAATGAGTGTCTTGTTTTATTTTTGTTTGATGTTTCCTATTGTTTTGTCTTATCTGTTAACCCTCTGACTGCTGATGACACACATGATATTACTCAAGCAACTTTCCACAATTTTGTTTACAACAAACATTAAAAGGTTCTATTAGATATTCGGTGGCAACCTTTGTTGTGACAGTTATCTTTTGAAATCCTCATTTAAATTTATGCAAGGCTGTTATACGAAGCTGAGAAGCTGTAGCAGTCAAAGTGTTAGCAAAGTCTGTCTTTTTTTGTGCGGTGCTTTATAATCCTATCGTCACACATTCCGTCGGTCAGTCTGTTAATCAGTCATCCAAACTGTCAGTCAGTCACTCAATATGAACAAGTTTTTTTTTTCTTTTCTATGTAATGCCTTATTGTGTGTACTAGTTTGACTTCGGTTGTCTTAGTATTCGAGGAGAGGATTTCCTTGACCAACAGCGTGGGAGGCAGCACTATCATCACCCAGGTTTGGAATAATGGTGAAATTAGGTGTTGTGATACCACCGAGACAATTACTGACTTCACCCATCCTGGTATCATGGTGGCCAGAATTTACTCAGCGCTGTTATCCTATCCTAATACTGCCTTCCTTAAGTGAACAGTTATTAATTGTTGTTGTGTTCTCAGCTCCATGTTATATCACCGCCTGTTTAGCTCTATTTGTTCTGTTACTTGGACGTGATGTGATATTTTCATTTCCATAACTAGTGACAACAGTATTGTCGTGAACATAAATGTAGTGGTTTTTTTTTTTATTTAGTTTAGTTAATTACGTAAGGAGTGTGAAGCATTCAGTTTTCATATAATTCTCTTTTTAAGAAAATAAATGCATAAACAGTTGAATCATAAACAAATAGTACTATGAGCTGTTATCTGCTTGTTTTCAACACGTAGGGACATTTGCAAGTGTAAGCCGGAATATCAGTATTTTCCCTTTTCATTTTTTTCCTTTCTTTTTGCGTGGATAACAAATTGCTCAGAGTTCATGGTGGTCAGTAAATGTCCGTTGCCATGACGACCTGTAAGCCTGAGATGATCCCGGAAAGATCAGTTACGTCATCCCGGAATTAGGAAACAAAATGCGGCAAATGAATAATATAAGTTTAGGGGAAAAAAAAAAAATGAGTGGAGTAATACAATTATTCAGAAAGGCGGAAATGGAAGCAGAAATCACGGAATGAAAGCAAGCAAGTTGATGAGTGGACATGAGATGATTACAATTGACGCTGTAATATTTAACGTATGAATTGACCAAACAGAAAGCAATTTGAGGGAAAGTTGCTTGTAAATGTGCTTGAGACTGGAAGTGCAAAAGTGGCAGAGAAAAGCACACCCACACACACACACACACACACACACACACACACACACACACACACACACACACACACACACACACACACACACACACACACACACACACACACACATACACACACACCCACACACACACCTCAGTATTCGTGTAGGTTGAGTAAATTCGCGTACCCGAGACTAGAGCCGCGAGGTGTTGACCCAGCGTGCCTCCCTCCCTTTCTCCTTCCCTTCCCTCTCACCTTCTGCACCTCTCTGTCCGTTTCCTCCCTTTTCGTTACAATATATATATATATATATATATATATATATATATATATATATATATATATATATATATATATATATATATATATATATATATATATATATATATATATATATATATATATATATATATATATATATATATATATAATTTTTTTTTTTTTTTTTTATGAAAAAGGGGCACCAGCCAAGGGCAACAAGATTATAATCAAAAAAGGCCACTGAGGTGCCAGTCCCCGAACAGTCAAAAAGTGGCCTTCAAAAATTAACGGGTAAGTTTCTTGAAACCTCCCTCTTGAAAATAGGAAGGAGGAAATACAGAAGTGGAAAAGGAGTTCCAGAGTTTACCGGAGAAAGGGATGAATGATTGGAAATACTGGTTAACTCTTGCATGCATTAGAGAGGTGGACAGAATATGGGTAAGAGAAAGAAAAGTCTTGTGCAGCGAAGCCGTGGGAGGAGGGAGGCATGCAGTTAGCAATATCAAAAGAGCAGTTAGCATCAAAATAGCGGTAGAAGATAGCAAGAGATGCAACACTGAGAGAGAGAGAGAAAGAGAGAGAGAGAGAGAGTAGTAGTAGTAGTAATAGTGGTAATAGTAGTAGTAATAGTAATAATGGTGGTAAAAGCAGTAGTAGTAGTAGTAGTAGTAGTAGTAGTAGTAGTGGTAAAAGTAGTAGTAATAGTAATAATGGTGGTAAAAGTAGTAGTAGTAGTAGTAGTAGTAGTAGTAGTAGTAGTAGTAGTAGTAGTAGTAATAATATTAGTAGTAGAAGTAGTAATAGTAGTAGTAGTAGTAGTAGTAGTCGTTGTTGTTGTTGTTGTTGTTGTTGTTGTAATAGTAACTGTGTAAGTAGTAGTAGCAGTAGTAGTAATAGTAGTAGTAGTAGTAGTAGTAGTAGTAGTAGTAGTAATAGTAGTAGTAGTAATAGTAGTAGTAGTAACAGTAGTACTAATAGTAGTAGTTTGTAGGAAGAGGCAGTAGACACCTGCCGAAACGATAAATACTCCCAGTGAGGTCTAAAGCACTGTTCAGGGGGTGCTGTGAACTTATCATTAAACCCAGCTGTGACCTCACTGAACGTTTCCCTTTGTGTCTCACAACACAAGGGGGCATTCACAGCCTGCCCTCTAAGGACAACTCTCTTCCTCCACACAAAACTACAAGCACCTAATAACACACGCACCCTTCACTCAAAAATTTTAAAATCATCATGGCGACTCCTACACCAGCCTCTGAGTCCTCATCTGGGGAGGGAACCATAAATGTCCCACGTTCGGACTGCCATTCTGTCGACGACCCTAAGTGTCTTGACACTCCCCTCAACTTTTTCTTCATTAACTTCTGCAACATTCGCGGTCTAAGATCTAATTTTCAATCTGTAGAACACCACCTCTCCTCTTCTAAACCTCATCTTTTTTTCCTCACTGAAACTCAGGTGTCTGAGGCAACTGACAAAAGCCCCTTTTCTGTTCCCTCCTACTTTCTCTATCCTCATTTTCGATCCAAAGCTGGATGCTGCGTTTATGTGCGCAATGACTTAACCTGCTCTCCTGCCCACGCTCTTGAATCTTCCGAGTTTTCCACCATCTGGCTACGACTACAGAGTCACTCTCATATTAAATTTATCTGTGCTGTATACCTCTCACCTAACTCCTGTGATTATAAGAAATTCTTTGACTTCTTAACTTCTAAAGTGGAACACATTCTGACCCTCTTCTCTTTTGCAGAGATTTCTATTCTTAGAGACTTGAATGTTCACCACCAGCTTTGGCTTTCCTCTCCCTTCAATGACCATCCTGGTGAACAAGCCTACAACTTTGCTATCCTCCATGACCTAGAGCAATTGATGCAACACCCTACTCGTATTCCTGACCGCTTTGGAGGTACGCCCAACATTCTTGACCTTTTCCTGACATCTAATCCTTCTGCTTATGCTGTCACCCTTTCTTCTCCGTTGGGGTCCTCCGATCACAATCTCATATCTTTATCTTGTCATATCGCTCCAATCCCTCCTCAGGATCCCCCTAAGCGAAGGTGCCTCTGGCGTTTTGCCTCTGCTAGTTGGGGGGACCTGAGGAGGTATTTTGCTGATTTTCCTTGGAATGACTACTGCCTCCGTATCAGAGACCCTTCTTTGTGTGCTGAGCGCATAACAGAGGTGATAGTGTCTGGCATGGAGGCGTACATTCCTCACTCTTTTTCTCGTCCTAAAACCTTCTAAACCTTGGTTTAACACAGCTTGTTCTCGTGCTATACATGATAGAGAGGTGGCCCACAAAAGGTACTTAAGCCTTCCATCACCAGAATCTCATGCACTTTATATTTCTGCCCGGAACCATGCCAAGTCTGTTCTCCAACTAGCCAAAAACTCCTTCATTAACAGAAAATGTCAAAACCTTTCAAGATCTAACTCCGCTCGTGATTTCTGGCATCTAGCCAAAAATATCTCCAATAACTTTGCTTCTTCTTCTTTCCCTCCTCTATTTCAACCAGATGGCACCACTGCTATCACATCTATTTCTAAAGCTGAACTCTTCGCTCAAACTTTTGCTAAAAACTCTACCTTGGACGATTCTGGGCTTGTTCCTCCCTCTCCTCCACCCATGACTACTTCATGCCACGTATTAAAATTCTTCGCAATGATGTTTTCCATGCCCTCGCTGGCCTAAACTCTCGGAATGCTTATGGTCCTGATGGGGTACCTCCTATTGTTCTCCGAAACTGTGCCTCCGTGCTTGCACCTTGCCTAGTCAAACTTTCAGCTCTGTCTGTCAACATCTATTTTTCCTTCTTGCTGGAAGTTTGCCTACATTCAACCTGTTCCTAAAAAGGGTGACTGTTCTAATCCCTCAAACTACCGTCCTATTGCTTTAATTTCCTGCCTATCTAAAGTTTTTCAATCTATCCTCAACAGGAAGATTCTTAAACATCTATCACTTCACAACCTTCTATCTGATCGCCAGTATGGGTTACGTCAATGCCGCTCTACTGGTCATCTTCTGGCTTTCCTTTTTGAGTCTTGGTCATCCTCTTTTAGAGATTTTGGTGAAACTTTTGCTCTTGTCTTGGACATATCAAAAGCTTTTGATAGAGTCTGGCACAAAGCTTTGATTTCCAAACTACCCTTCTACGGTTTCTATCTTTCTCTCTGTAACTTCATCTCAAGTTTCCTTTCTAACCATGTACGAGTATAAAGTATGCTTCACATGTCTGGGGGGGTTCCTCTCATACTGCTATTCTAGACAGGGTGGAATCAAAAGCTTTTCGTCTCATCAACTCCTCTCCTTTAACTGACCTCTCTCTCACCTCTCTCTCGTCTCTCTCTCTCTCACCGACGCAGTGTTGCATATATAGCTGTGTTCTACTGCTATTTTCATGGTAACTGCTCTTCTGATCTTGCTAACTGCATGCCTCCCCTCCTTCCGCGGCCTCGCTGCACAATACTTTTTTTCTTTCTCTCACCCCTATTCTGTCCACCTCTCTAACGCAAGAGTTAACCAGTATTCTCAATCATTCATCTCTTTCTCTGGTAAACTCTGGAACTCCCTGCCTGGTTCTGTATTTCCACCTTCCTATGACTTGAATTCCTTCAAGAGGGAAGTTTCAAGACACTTATTGATCAATTTTTGACCACTGCTTTGACCCTTTTATGAACCTGGCATTTCAGTGGGCATTTTTTTTATTAGTTTTTTGTTGCCCTTGGCCAGTGTCCTTCCTACATAAAAAAAAAGTAGTAGTAGTAGTAGTAGTAGTAGTAGTAATGGTACTAGTGGTAGAGTGATAGGCTGGTGATGACGATGATGGTTGCAACAGGTCTAGCTGTGATTGGCCCGGAGCTCCAGCGGGCCGGTGGTGATTGGCGGGAAGTGCTTGGAGCAGCGGGTTGGATTAAGCTGAGCTGTTTCTTGGAATGAGCGAGGCGTGTCTTGGAGTCACCCGAGGCATGTCCTATGCACCATTACAAACTGAATACTAAGGCAGCGTACTTGCTGCGCGGCGAGATTACAGATAGAACACAACTCACCAGGAGTCAGAACTAGCAACAAGACATCATGAGTAGCACGACAAGCGGCAGCGTGGGGGCGGCGACTGGATGCTGCTCGGGGCTGAAGAAGCTCCTCGCATCCATGGCCCGCCGCGTGTTTCGGAGGAGGAAGACAAGCGATGTGTTCAAAGTACACAGCGAACATGAAGGCTTCGACACGCTCCTCAGGGCGCCTTCAGCTGTCCCTGAGGATTGCTATGACTTGGATATTTCGCCGTCACCTTCACCAGAGCATTCTTTCATTCCCTTCATTAATGATTCTACTGAAGAAAACACTCCCGCCGGCGAACTCTTGCTGGAGTCACCTCAGGACCTCGTTATTTATTTCTGCGCCTCTGAGCCAAGCCAGGATTTCCCTCACGACCATTCCTGCGTCACTGAGTCACTCAACAACGATCCTGGAAATCCTGGCATGGCCTCTCAGCAAGCACAGGTCGCCTCCGCAGACACTGTCACCGCCACACATTGCAATATCATCGCCACACCACGTTGAACTGTCAGAATCAGTGCACACTGCACTAACGTTCCTGCACACACTGTCACTGCCACCGCACATTGTTCTAACGTTCCTGCAGACGCCATTAACAAGGCAGTGTGTTCTGGCAACATTTACACGCCCCCTGTTACTACACCAGGACCACAACCGCAGGAGGGCGAGGACGCTGAAGGATGGCGTCTCGTGTGCAACAAAAAGTCAAAGAAGAAAATGAACAAAACACCCTGTGAGACACAGACACCCGCGGCGGTACAGGGCAGCACGGCACAGGGCGAAAGGAAGGGCGCCAAGGACCGCGGTCGCCGCCAGCACCATGACCTCCACTAGGCTTCCCTCGACAGGATGCGTCTCTCCTGAGCGGAGGACACAGTGCGCACGGTGTTGCAGGTGCCCCCGAACAGGCGGCGGTACGTCATCAGAGCACGCGGCGAAATGGTGCTGAAGCTCCGTCAGCAATACCCGTCTGTGCGGATGACTGTGCCGTCTCCTAATGACCTTGAAAGCAAGGAGGTGACCCTAGAGGGACTGAAAAGCCAGGTCACCGCCGCCGCACGGGACATTACCACCCGACTGCAGGCTGTGGAGACGCAGCTGCGTAAAGCAGCCGCCCGCCGCCGCGCTGCGGTGCGTGAACTGCAGGTAGAGGTGGCGCCTCACATGCGGCGGCACGTGGTGGGTCCTGGCGGCGAGGCCATCAGGCGCCTGGCGCAGGAATTCCCCGCCGTGAGGGTGACGGTGCCACCGCCCACTGACAACAGTACAGGCACCGTCCCCATCAGAGGGCTTCCTGCCGAGGCGGCAGCCGTCCAGCGCCGCATCGTGACCAGTCTTCAGGCCAGACAACGGTCGCGGCAGCCGCGGCGTGTCAGACGTGTTCCCGGGGCGATGGCTGCCGCGACGCCCACACCCTGAGGCGCCCCTCCGTGCCTCCCTAAGGCACTGAGAGACCACTGCACGCTGCAGGCGTTGTCCCGCGAGGAATCGTTCATGTGTTGTTAATTTTGTTGCAACTAAATTTCTGTTTGTGTTTACAAAGGAAAACAAAGTAAGCCAAATTCCAATTCTACTAAAAACAAACGTACACTTCTGAAACGCCAAGTTTGTATAAGTGAGTTGAAGCATAACGTGTGGCGCCGCCGCGCAGGAGCAAGTGTGTCAACAAGAGTGTGAGGTGACGCACATTTCAGTGATGTATCGGTGCCGTATCCGTTCAATTTTAGTTAAATATGGGGCGCTTCAGTGACGTCTATTCACACTATCTGAAGTGACTCCGAACTGCGTGAAATCAGCAATTTTCAAGACGGCAAAGTTTTCAGGCGAGGCATTGGATACGATTGCCATGATTGTAGATGAAGAGCATTCTTGATGCTGAGCATAAGCTGAAGGAAAGAAAGTGGGCACATGAAGTGTGGAAGAAAAGAGAAAGTGAAGGAGATTTTGTTGCTCTGTACAAGGATTTCATTGGAACAAAAAGATGGAACAAAAGTTTTCCAAATACGTTCTTTGGGACTCCTGTCCATTTATTTCGCCAGTGACAAAGCATGCGGAACAAGACGATTCCGAGCCAGTTCAGTGAGTAGTTCATCATGCATTCCTGTGGACAAACTCACCACACTCGTCCAGCGTCCGTTAATAACTAAGAAAAGGAAAAACGGTGCCAACGATATTCATCTTGGTGGCAAGGGAACGGAACTAAAAAAGAGAGTCACAGTGCTGCGCCGGGATGTGTGGATGCCTTGGCAGAATTCAAAGTAACGATTCTTTTTTTTTTTTTTTTTTTTATTAACACTGAAGGACTGATGCGCCATTCATGTGTGTGAGTGAACCTTAAAGCAGAAAATAACCCCCAAAATTATAAAGCAGAAAATTACCAGAAAAAAAAAGATAAAACAAAATTACCACAAAAAAATGATAAAACTGAAAATTACCTCAAAAAAATAAATAAAATGAAACAAAATTACCACAAAAAATTATAAAGCAGAAAATTACCACAAAAAAAATATAAAGCAGAAAATTATCACAAAAAAATATAAAGCAGAAATTACCATAAAAAAATATAAAAAGGAAAATTATAACAAAAATGGAAAAAAAAGAAAATTACAACAAAACATGAAAAAAAACTAAATTACCACAAAAGAGATAAAACAGTGAAATAGACACAAAACAGATAAAACAATGAAATAGACACAAAAAGGATAAAACAGTGATATAGACTCAAAAAGGATAAAACAGATAATAACCACAAAAAAAGGATAAACTGAAAACTACCACAATAAAGTATAAAATAGGAAACAAGCAACAAAAAATAAATAAATAAAACAAAGAATAACCACACAAGTATAAAATATGAAATAACTATAAAAACAAATAACCATAAAAAGGATAAAATTTAAAATAACTAAAAAAAAGGATGAAAGAGAATAATGCAAAAAAAACACAAAGAAAGGACAAAACTGAAATTTTCCAGAAAAAAAAACATTAAACTCCACAAAAAAAAAGATAAAATGAAAATAAACAAAAAAGAAAAAAATATTACCGCAAGAAAGGATAAAAAAAATAACCACAAAAAGAATAAAAGAGAAAATAGCGAAAAGAAGAAAAAAAATGGATAAAATAGAAAATTATCAGATAAATAATAAAAGAGAAGTTTACCACAAAAAAAAAAGATTAAACACAAAATTACCACAAAGGAGAATAAGACAGAAAATAACCACGAACAGGATAGAATAGATCATTATCGCAAAACAAGATAAAACAGAGAATAACCACAGAAAAGAATAAAACAAAACTACCTCCAAAAAAAATTAAATATGAATTAACCACAAAAAAATAAGAAAATTGGAAAAAAAAAAACGATATAAGGAGAAATACCACAAAAAAATAAAATCAAGTATAAAAAAAGATACACAATAGGATGAAGCAAGCAAATTACCACAAAAAAAAATGGGGGATAAAAAAATATAACGATAAAATAAAACAAAAAAAAACACAAACAGTATATAATATAATATAACTGTAATTTAACAAAAAATTGAAAATAAACATAAACGGATAAAATATAAAATAATTATAAAAAAAGGGTAAAAGAGGATAAACGGAAAATAACCTAAAAAAAGACAAAAGAGAAAATAACCACTAAAAAAGACAACAGATAAAATAACCACGAAGAAAGGACAAAAGAGAAAATAACCACAAAAAAAAAACACGAAAAGATAAAATAACAGCAAAAAAACAAAAAGAGAAAATAACCACTAAAAAAATACAATAAAATAGAAAATAAAAAAAGACAAAAAATAGAAAAACAACACAAAATGATAGCAAATAAAATAACCACAAAAAAAACAAAAGAGAAAATAACTTCACTAAAGGACAAAATATTTAATAAAAAAAAGTCAAAACAGTAAATAGCCAGTAAAAAAAAGATAAAAGAGAAAATAACCACGAAAAGAATGAGGCTAAATAAACACAAATAAGTAAAAAATGTTAAATAACCACAAAAAAAATAAAATAAGCAGAAAGAATAGATGAAAGAAAACTGTTAAATAAAATAATAAAACAAACAAGTTTTTGAGAGCAATGAAAGAGATAATGACAAAGAGCAACAGAGAAGCTTTAGTGTGGCAGACTGGGCTGTGGCAGACTGGTCGCTAAGGAGTGGGTGTGTGCTGTGGCGCTCAAAATTAATACAACATACGATAAAAGAAAAAAAAAATGCCACAAAGCAGGATAAAATTGAAAATAACCACAAAAACGAATAAAAGAGAAAATAAATACAAAACAGGATAAAACAAAAAAAAAACAACTAAAGGAATAAAACACAAAATAACCACAAGAAAAGAGAAAACAAAGTTACCACAGACACACACACACACACACACACACATAACAATCAATAAAGCATGAAGTAATCATAAAAAAAAGCTAAAACAGAATTACCACAAAAAGTGTCAACAAAATAACCACAAAGAATAATAAAACAGGATAAAGGAGAAAAAAAGATAAAACAGGAAATAACCTCAAAAGACGATAAAACAGAAAATTACCTCAAAACACGATAAAACTGAAAATTACCTCAAAACACGATAAAACAGGATATTACCTCAAAACACGATAAAACTGAAAATTACCTCAAAACACGATAAAACAGGATATTACCTCAAAAAACGATGAAACTGAAAATTACCTCAAAACACGATAAAACAGGATATTACCTCAAAACACGATGAAACTGAAAATTACCTCAAAACACGATAAAGCAGAAAATTACCTCAAAAAACGATAAAACTGAAAATAACCACGAAACTCGATAAAACAGAAAAAATACCTCAAAACACGATAAAACAGAAAATTACCTTAAAAAAACGATAAAACTGAAAATAACCACGAAACTCGATAAAACAAAAATTACCTCGAAACCCGATAAAACAAAGATACCACAAAAAAAGATAACAAAAATTTTATAAACTTAAAAAAAATAGGCAAGCTTTCTTTACGTTAATGAAGGAGCATAGATATTTAATAGTAGGCATTACTCTGTATGTAGAACAAGTTTCTTAAAAAAAAAAAAAAAATGATGAAAAAAGGAAAAAAGTAAAAATGAAAAAAAAAGAAAAAAAATAATGTTTTATACCACATAAGGAAGAATACACTGCACTGTGGAATAAGTTTGTGGGTATGACCTAAAAAAAAAAAAAAAAGAAAAAAGAAAAAGGAAAGCTTTATGTATGTTAGAAAGAAGGATGGTAAATAGTGAATGGAAGTCTAATGTAACATAAGTTAGTAGGTATAATCCAGAAAAAAAAGAAGAAAAGTAAAAAAATAAAAAATAAAAAAAAGTAAAATAAAAAGAAAAGTAAAATAAATCAATAAATAAAAATCTCTACATTAAGGAAGACACAAAGAGTGAGTGATACAATGCACACTGAACGTTATCCTATGGACACTGAAGTGATATTCCATTTCAGATTAAGTTTGTTGGTATAATCCAGAAAATAACGAAAAAAAAAAAAAAAAATACAAAATTTGGTGTGTATGAAGGAATGATAAACAGTGAATGGCAATCCACTGTGCGTGTGACAACAACTTCCACACCTTCAATGAACACGTTTGCTCAGAATTAAGGTAAAGTAAAAAAAAAAAAAAGAATTAAAACAAATCTATTTAATGAATAAGTTTATTATTACACAAAAAAAATAATGGAAAAGATAAAAAAAAAGTTTTTGTCGTTAATTAATAAGTTTCATCATAAATCAAACAAAATGAAAAAAAGTTGAAGTTAATAAATATGTTTCCTTTTCAATAAAATATAGTCAAATAAGATAAATAAAAAAAAAAAAAATTTTGTTATATCAACCAATAAGACAAAAAGCTACTTGGAGGTGTCGCCGCAGGAGTACAAGGAGTCCACCAAGGACTCCCTCATAGGCCTCACCTGGGACACCTGGCGTGACGATGAGCAGGACAGTGATTGGAGGAACGCTCGGAGAAAGGTGAAGAGGGGATAAGGAAGGAGGAGGAGATGGAACGAAAGGCTGCGGAGGAAGGAGAAGCCAAGATAGAACCGCTGACTGTACAGAAAATATTCCGTGAGCTGCAAGTACAGTATTATCTTGCAGGAAAATACATACTTAAAAATCATCAGGATGTCCAGGAATCCTATCCAACTTCCTTCCCCTTCGAACAAAAACCCTGGGAGACTCCAGTCCACCACGCGATCCTGGATAAATTCGTAACGTATCTTAGCAACAACAAATCCCAGACTGGCAGGCCGTTAAAGATCGACTTTCGCAAAGAAATACGTCGACTCTGGCACTACAAACCTAAAGGTTTCATCAAGACCATTCGATGCTAAGAGAACCTCAGCAAAACTTACAATAAGGAGCACAAGAAGACGTTACGAGCATGGACGGTCACGAAAGACTGACGAAGACCAAGCGCACCCTAAGCACCATGAATTCAAAGTGACTCAAGCGAGGCGAGAGTCAAGCAATACCTACGAAAAAAAAAAAAAAATAGCATTTTAATGAAAAAGAAATTCCAGATAATTGAAGACTCTTGAATTTCTAACTGCAGAGTCAAAGAAAATTAAACTGGATGACGATGAAGACGAAACAAGAGAAGTGGGTACTGGAAATAAAAAAAAAAAAAAACAATGGAAAGGAAAAATTTTTCTTTTTTTTCAAAACTTAATTTGTTTTCAGTTAATGAAGTGTTATTTTTATTTATTTGTTTATTTATTTTCAGTATCTCCTTATTTCCCATCATGTCATATATTTTCTCCTGTCCTTTTGTTTCTTGTAATTTTCTTCTTTTTTTATTAACCTTATTTGTTTTTGTCACTTGTTGATAATTAATATTTTTATAGGATTTTTATCTTTTCTTATTTATTTATTTATTTATTTATTTTTTTTATCTATTTATGTCTTTAAGTTTACACATGTTTATTCCTTTCAATCTTTCCAACTTTTTTTCTGTATCGTCACTGCTTTCAAAGATTTCCATTTCCCATTTCGCGAGTTTCTCTTTTGCTCAAACCTTCTTTTTCTTATTTTGAACTTACTTTAGCTTGTCTTTTGTGTGTTCCATTACATCCCATTCTTCCTCAAATCGCCTTTTCAGTGACTTTTTTTTTTGTTCCCCGTCCTCTACTGAACAGCACTTACTATTCACAGTTTTGTCACATCCGCCATCCTTCATTTTTTTTTTTATCAGTATTCGTAATTTCTTCAGTCTCCTCAATTTTCCTTTCCATTGTTTGTTTTTTTTATTTCCAGTACCCACTTCTCTTGTTTCGTCTTCATCGTCATCCAGTTTAATTTTCTTTGACTCTGCAGTTAGAAATTCAAGAGTAATGTCTTCATTTATCTGCAATTTCTTTTTCATTAAAATGCTATTTTCTTTTTTTTTCTTTTTTTTTCGTAGGTATTGCTTGAGTCTCGCCTCGCTTGAGTCACTTTGAATTCATGGTGCTTAGGGTGCGCTTGGTCTTCGTCAGTCTTCGTGATCGTCCATGCTCGTAACGTCTTCTTGTGCTCCTTATTGTAAGTTTTGCTGAGGTTCTCTTAGCATCGAATGGTCTTGATGAAACCTTTAGGTTTGTAGTGCCAGAGTCGACGTATTTCTTTGCGAAAGTCGATCTTTAACGGCCTGCCAGTCTGGGATTTGTTGTTGCTAAGATACGTTACGAATTTATCCAGGATCGCGTGGTGGACTGGAGTCTCCCAGGGTTTTTGTTCGAAGGGGAAGGAAGTTGGATAGGATTCCTGGACATCCTGATGATTTTTAAGTATGTATTTTCCAGCAAGATAATACTGTACATGCAGCTCACGGAATATTTTCTGTACAGTCAGCGGTTCTATCTTGGCTTCTCCTTCCTCCGCAGCCTTTCGTTCCATCTCCTCCTCCTTCCTTATCCCCTCTTCACCTTCCTCCGAGCGTTCATCCAATCACTGTCCTGCTCATCGTCATGCCAGGTGTCCCAGGTGAGGCCTGTGACGGAGTCCTTGGTGGACTCCTTGTACTCCTGCGGCAACACCTCCAAGTAGCTTTTTGTCTTATTGGTTGATATAACAAAACTTTTTTTTTCTTTATTTATCTTATTTGACTCTATTTTATTGACAAGGAAACATATTTATTAACTTGAACTTTTTTTCATTTTGTTTGATTTATGATCAAACTTATTAATTAATGACAAAAACTTTTTTTTTATCTTTTCCATTATTTTTTGCGTAATAATAAACTTATTCATTAAATATATTTGTTATAATTCTTTGATTGATTTATTTTTTTTACTTTATCTTAATTCTGAGCAAACGTGTCCATTAAAGGTGTGGAAGTTGTTGTCACACGCACAGTGGATTGCCATTCACTGTTTATCATTCCTTCATACACACCAAGTTTTTTTTTTTTTTTTTTTTTTTTATGTTTCTTTTTTTTCGTTATTCTCTGGATTATACCAACAAACTTATTCTGAAATGGAATATCACTTCAGTGTTCATAGGATAACGTTCAGTGTGTATTGTATCACTCACTCTTTGTGTCTTCCTTAATGTAGAGATTTTTATTTATTTATGTATTAAACTTTTCTTCTTATTTTACTTTTTTTTTTTTTTTTTTTTTACTTTTCTTCTTTTTTTCTGGATTATACCTACAAACTTATGTTACCATAGACTTCCATTCACTATTTACCATCCTTCTTTCTAACATACAGAAAGCTTTCCTTTTTCTTTTTCTTTTTTTCTCTTTCTTTTTAGGTCATACCCACAAACTTATTCCACAGTGCAGTGTATTCTTCCTTATGTGGTATAAAACATTATTATTTTTTTTTTTTTCATTTTCACTTTTTTCATTTTTCGTCATTTTTTTTAAAGAAACTTGTTCTACATACAGAGTAATGCCTACTATTAAATAATTATGCTTCTTCATTAACGTAAAGAAAGCTTGCCTTTTTTTTTAAGTTTATAAATTTTTTGTTCTTTTTTGTGGTATCTTTGTTTTATCGGGTTTTGAGGTAATTTTTCTGTTTTATCGAGTTTCGTGGTTATTTTCTGTTTTATCGTTTTTTGAGGTAATTTTCAGTTTTATAGTGTTTTGAGCTAATTTTCAGTTTTATCGTGTTTTGAGGTAATTTCCTGATTTATCGTTTTGAGGTAATTTTCTGTTTAATCGTGTTTTGAGGTAATTTTCTGTTTTATCGTGTTTTGTGGTAATTTTCTGTTTTATCTTTTTTTTCTCCTTTATCCTGTTTTATTATTCTTTGTGGTTATTTTGTTGACACTTTTTGTGGTAATTCTGTTTTAGCTTTTTTTTTTATGATTACTTCATGTTTTATTGATTGTTATGTGTGTGTGTGTGTGTGTGTGTGTGTGTGTCTGTGGTAACTTTGTTTTCTCTTTTCTTGTGGTTATTTTGTGTTTTTTTCCTTTAGTTGTTTATTTTCTGTTTTATCCTGTTTTGTATTTATTTTCTCTTTTATTTTTTTTTTGTGGTTATTTTAATTTTATCCTGCTCTGTGGCATTTTTTTTTCTTTTATCGTATGTTGTATTAATTTTGAGCGCCACAGCATACACCCACTCCTTAGCGACCAGTCTGCCACAGCCCAGTCTGCCACACTAAAGCTTCTCTGTTGCTCTTTGTCATTATCTCTTTCATTGCTCTCAAAAACTTGTTTGTTTTATTATTTTATTTAACAGTTTTCTTTCATCTATTCTTTCTGCTTATTTTATTTTTTTTTGTGGTTATTTAACATTTTTTACTTATTTGTGTTTATTTAGCCTCATTCCTTTCGTGGTTATTTTCTCTTTTATCTTTTTTTTTCTGGCTATTTACTGTTTTGTCCTTTTTTTTATTAAATATTTTGTCCTTTAGTGAAGTTATTTTCTCTTTTGTTTTTTTGTGGTTATTTTATTTGTTATCATTTTGTGTTGATTTTCTATTTTTTTATATTTTTTTTATTTTCTATTTTATTGTATTTTTTGGGGTTATTTTCTCTTTTTGTCTTTTTGCTGTTATTTTATCTTTTCGTGTTTTTTTTTTGTGGTTATTTTCTCATTTGTTCTTTCTTTGTGGTTATTTTATCTGTTGTCTTTTTTTGTAGTTATTTTCTCTTTTCTTTTTTTTTTAGGTTATTTTCCGTTTATCCTCTTTTACCCTTTTTTATAATTATTTTCTATTTTATCCTATCATGGTTATTTTCTATTTTCTTGTTAAATTACAGTTATATTATATTTTATACTGTTTGTGGTAATTTTATGTTTTATTTTATCGTTTTATTTTTTTATTCCCCATTTTTATTTTTTTTTGTGGTAATTTGCTTGCTTCATCCTACTGTGTATTTTTTTTATACTTGGTTTTATTTTTTTGTGGTATTTCTCCTTTTTATCGTTTTTTTTCCTTTTTTTGTGGTTAATTCATATTTATTTTTTTTTTATAGGTAGTTTTGTGTTTTATTCTTTTCTGTGGTTATTCTGTTTTATCTTGTTTTGCGATAATGATCTATTCTATCCTGTTCGTGGTCATTTTCTGTCTTATTCTCCTTTGTGCTAATTTTGTGTTTAATCCTTTTTTTTTTTTTTTTTTGGTAAATTTCTCTTTTATTATTTATCTGATAATTTTCTATTTTATCCATTTTTTTTCTTATTTTCGCTATTTTCTCTTTTATTCTTTTTGTGGTTATTTTTTTATCCTTTCTTGCGGTAATATTTTTTTTTTCTTTTTTGCTTATTTTTCGTTTCATCTTTTTTTGTGGAATTTTATGTTTTTTTTTTCTGGAAAATTTCAGTTTTGTCCTTTCTTAGTGTTTTTTTTTGTAATATTCTCTTTCATCCTTTTTTTTTAGTTATTTTAAATTTTATCCTTTTTATGGTTATTTGTTTTTATAGTTATTTCATATTTTATACTTGTGTGGTTATTCTCTATTTTATTTATTGATTTTTTGTTGCTTGTTTCCTATTTTATTCTTTATTGTGGTAGTTTTCAGTTTATCCTTTTTTTGTGGTTATTATCTGTTTTATCCTTTTTGTGTCTATTTCACTGTTTTATCCATTTTGTGTCTATTTTATTGTTTGATATGTTTTTGTGTCTATTTCACTGTTTTATCTGTTTTGTGGTAATTTTTTTTTTTTTTCCTGTTTTGTTGTAATTTTGTTTTTTTCCTGTTTAGTTGTAATTTTTCAGTTTTTTCATTTTTTGTTATAATTTTCCGTTTAATATATTTTTTTTTATGGTAATTTCTGCTTTATATTTTTTGTGATAGTTTTCTGCTTTATATATTTTTTTTGTGGTAATTTTCTGCTTTATAATTTTTTGTGGTAATTTTGTTTTATTTTTTTTTTGTGGTAAATTTCTGTTTTATCATTTTTTTGTGGTAATTTTGTTTTATCTTTTTTTCCGGTAATTTTCTGCTTTATAATTTTGGGGGTTATTTTCTGCTTTAAGGTTCACTCACACACATGAATGGCGCATCAGTCCTTCAGTGTTAATAAAACAAAAACAAAAAAAAAAAGAATCGTTACTTTGAATTCTGCCAAGGCATCCACACATGCCGGCGCAGCACTGTGACTCTCTTTTTTAGTTCCGTTCCCTTGCCACCAAGATGAATATCGTTGGCACCGTTTTTCCTTTTCTTAGTTATTAACAGACGCTGGACGAGTGTTGTGAGTTTGTCCACAGGAATGCATGATGAACTACTTACTGAACTGGCTCGGAATCGTCTTGTTCCGCATGCTTTGTTACTGGCGAAATAAATGGACAGCAGTCTCAAAGAACGTATTTGGAAAACTTTTGTTTCATCAACAATGAACTCCTTGTACAGAGCAGCAAACTCTCCTTTACTTTCTCTTTTCTTCCACGCTTCATGTGCCCACTTTCTTTCCTTCAGCTTATGCTCAGCATCAAGAATGCTCTTCATCTACAATCATGGCAATCGTATCCAATGCCTCGCCTGAAAACTTTGCCGTCTTGAAAATTGCTGATTTCACGCAGTTCGGAGTCACTTCGGATAGTGTGAATAGACGTCACTGAAGCGCCCCGGATTTAACTAAAATTGAACGGATACGGCACCGATACATTACTGAAATGTGCGTCACCTCACACTCTTGTTGACACACTTGCTCCTGCGCGGCGGCGCCACACGTTATGCTTCAACTCACTTATACAAACTTGGCGTTTCAGAAGTGTACGTTTGTTTTTAGTAGAATTGGAATTTGGCTTACTTTGCTTTCCTTTGTAAACACAAACAGAAATTAAGTTGCAACAAAATTAACAGAACATGAACGATTCCTCGCGGGACAACGCCTGCAGCGTGCATTGGTTTCTCAGTGCCTTAGGGAGGCACTGAGGGGCGCCTCAGAGTGCGGGCGTCGCGGCAGCCATCGCCTCGGGAATACGCTTGACACGCCGCGGCTGCCGCGACCGTTGTCTGGCCTGAAGACTGGTCACGATGCGGTGCTGGACGGCTGCCGCCTCGGCAGGAAGCCCCCTGATGGTGACGGTGCCTAAACATTAATGAAATATATTTCCTGACACACACTGCCAAAAGGGAGAGGAAAGTTTGTATAGCTCGTCACGGTACAGTTTTGTGACCTTCTACCAACCTTTCTGCTTTGCAGTCGCTCTGTTTCCCCACACTGCTTGCTTGCTCCAGACATTAAACCTGCCGCTTTGTACCCGCTTTTATTTTCTTCTTGATTGCATGATTCCTAATGTATTCATGTGCCCGCCTTGAAAACTTGGAAGTACTGTCTGAAATGGCTCTAAATGAATATGCCAACACTCATACCACACACATACACATACACACACACACACACACATACACACACACGCACACACACACACACACACACACACACACACACACACACACACACACACACACACACACACACACACACACACACACACACACACACACACGCACAAACATACACACACACACACACACACACACACACACACACACACACACACACACACACACACACACACACAGAGACCATCACATCACGCATCACCTCGCCCAGTTCTCATCCACTAATCATCTGGACCTCCACACAAACAACAACAGTGACTCAAAGCAGAGCAGGTCAGTGCAGTGGTGTATTAACTTTGTCATCGGGAACACGTCAGGCACGAGATGTATGAATGCATGAATATGTGTATGTATGTAGGTCAGTGTGTATATGTGTGTGTGTGTGTGTGTGTGTGTGTGTGTGTGTGTGTGTGTGTGTGTGTGTGTGTGTGTGTGTGTGTGTGTGTGTGTGTGTTTGTGTGTGTGTGTGTGTGCAATCTCGCTAAGGCACGATAATCCAGTATGACGAGGAATATGTCTACATATGGTTTATATTTCTTTTTCTTTCTTTCTTTCTTTTTCTTTCTTTCTTTATTATTTATTTATTTACTTTTTACTTACTTATTTACTTATTGAAGCTCTTTAATAACGATTTTACGAGGCCTTTTCCTGCTGTAAACTAGAATATCCAAATAGAAATGCATGTGTTGTGTATTTACGTGTATATGTGTATATATGTAGACACGTGGAGACAGCGAGACGGAACCTGCAAGACGGGGATGGTTACGAAGCGTGAAGGACAGGGACGAGAGGAAGGAAAGGCAGCGATAAGGGTACAGCATGAGGAAGAAAGATGGGAAGATGGGGATGAGACAAGGAGGGAGGGACGGGAAGAAGGCGGGAAGACCAGAAAACTGACTTAGCAGGAAAGAGTGGGCCTGGTAGACGTGAAGAACGGAAAACAGAAAAGGGGGAAAGAGGATGGAATAGGAAAATGGGAAGACAGAGATGGAAACAGGAAGCAATACATGTGAAAAAAATGTTCAAGTGGAAAATACGTAAGAAAGAGAGACAGAGGAATATATATATATACATATATATATATATATATATATATATATATATATATATATATATATATATATATATATATATATATATATATATATATATATATATATATATATATGTAGAGAGACTCCTTCCTTACCTACCCACCCCCCTCCTTCTTCCCTCCCTCCCATGCTCCCATCCCCTCTCCTTTCTCTTTCTTTTTTCTCTTCTTTTCCTTCTTCCCTCAGTACTTCCCTTCTTCCCTCCCCATCTTCTGCCCTTTCTCCTTCCTTCCCTCTCTCCATACCTTTTTCCCTTCCTTTTCTTCCCTCCTTTCCCCTTTTCCTCTCCTTTCTTCCTCTCTCTCCTTCCTTCTCTCTCTCTCTCCCTCTCTCTTACTTCCCTCTTTCCTTCCCTCCCATTCTCTATAGTCTCTCTCTCTCTGACTGAAGGGAGCAGTGAAGGGAAAAAGGGAAGAGAAGGGAGTATTTTTAGAGGGAGAGGGAAGGAAAGGGAGAGTGGAGAAAGAATGAAGAGAGCAATGAAAGGAGGGAGGAAGGGAAGAGAAGTGTTTAAATATGCAAGTCTACTACTACTACTACTACTACTACTACTACTACTACTACTACTACTACTGCTGCTGCTGCTGCTGCTACTACTACTACTACTATTACTACTACTACTACTACTACTACTACTACTACTACTACTACTACTACTACTACTACTACTACTACTACTACTACTACTTCTACTACTACTACTACTACGAGCAACAACAAAAATGATAATGGTAACAATATGCTGTCATAAACCACGGAGCTAATATGCCTTTTGTTGCAGTGTTTGAGTGTGCGAGTAGAGATATTAACATTGGGAGGCGTGTGTGTGTGTGTGTGTGTGTGTGTATGGACCTTGTCTCGGCTACCTTCGTTATCGATAACGTGAGCGTAGCACAGAGAAAGATGAAATAGGACATGTCAATAGTAATGGTGAAAATAATAACGATAACAATAATAATAACAACAACATTAACAACACTCATGGACACACTATAGCACGCGAGGGAGGAGCTGACTGGAATACAGAATGAATCACGCTACAGACTAATTATGTATGGATGATTTACAGGGATAATTTTTTCCTGGTGTTTCTGCCCCTGACGATTTCTCCTCCAGGACGAGCAAAGTAAGCGTCCTCTTAAAGCCTCCATAATAACACTTTATCTTCTCTTTCTGCTCCCCTTTATCTCTAACGCGTCCTTCTCCTTTCACTTTTGTTCTTCTTCTTCCTTCTCCTCTTTCTTTCCTCCTTCTATATTCTGTCCTCAATTTTTCTGATTTTTTCCTTTCCATTAATTGACTTTTTTTTTTATTCCTTCCTCTTCTTAGTCGTCGCCTGCATCCATTTTTCTCATTGTTCTCCTTATTTTCTTTAATTTCTTAATGTTTCTTCTTTCACTGGCACCCTCTGTCCTACCTTTGTGTCTGGCTTCCTCACTGCCGCGTCATCATTCCTCAAAGAAAAATGGGAGAGGATAATGACTGTCAATTGTTCTCTCTCTCTCTCTCTCTCTCTCTCTCTCTCTCTCTCTCTCTCTCTCTCTCTCTCTCTCTCTCTCTGTTACTAAATCAAGCGAAAATCTATTTCCTGCCAGGAGCGATCAGCCAGAAGTACTGACATAATGTACGCTTCATAATATATTAAATCAACGGTAAACCCGAACAAACCTACAAATATCAATACACAAAGCAATAATACTTACTGATCTATATTTCCTGTCAATTTCAACAGAGCTACTCGGCGTGAGTTAGAGTTTTATTATAATGTCGACGAATTGCATAAGTTGCCAGTCCTGATTCTCCTCCTCCCGCCTCCCCTGTCACTTGAGGTACAGAGTGAGTTGTGTTGAAGTCCCGCGTTAGCGATTATCGTAATATTTCCCATCCTTCCGTGCGTCAGGAGGGCTACGGTCGTGTGGTGAGTACTTGAGGGCGTGGGGGAGGCGAGGGTGTGAAGCAGTAATAAGGGAATACTGGATAAAAGGACAAAAATAGAGACAA
>NC_087196.1:837500-857500 GCF_035594125.1 Scylla paramamosain | reverse complement strand
CTTCTTGTCCTATCCATTCCTACGCTGATGATACTACACTGCAATTTTCCACATCTTTTCATAGACGTCTAACCCTTTAGGAAGTAAATAGTTCAGGCAAACAAGCTACAGAACGCCTGGTTTCTGATCTTTCTAAAATTTCTGGTTGGGGCAGAGCAAATTTGGTATCGTTCAATGCCTCAAAAATTCAATTCTTCCATATGTCAACTCGACAAAACTTTCCAGATAACTATCCCTTCATTTTCAGTGACACTCAACTGTCCCCGTCTTCTACACTGAACATCCTCGGTCTGTCCTTTTCTTATAATCTATCCTGGAAATTTCACATCATATCTCTAGCTAAAACAGCTTCTATGATGTTAGGTGTTCTGAGACTTCTCCGCCAGTTTTTCTAACCCCCCCCTCACCTAGCTGCTAACTCTTTACATGAGGCTTATTCGTCCATATATGAAGTATGCTTCACATGTCTTGGGAAAGGGGGAGGGTTCCTCTCATACTGCTCTTTTAGACAGGGTGGAATCAAAAGCTTTTCGTCTTATGAACTCCTCTCCTCTAACTGATTGTCTTCAGTTTCTTTCTCATTGGCGCAATGTATTATCTCTAGCTGTCTTCTACCGCTATTTTCGTGGGAACTCCTTTTCTGATCTTGCTAACTGTATGCTTTCCCTCCTTCCGCGGCCTCGCTGCACAAGACTTTCTTCTTTCTCTCACCCTTATTATGTCCACCTCTCTTATTCTCAACCATTCATCCCTTTCTCTAGTAAACTCTGGAATTTCCTGCATGCTTATGTATTTTCACCTTCCTATGACTTTTTTTTCTATTTTTGTTGTCCTTTGCCGATGTCCCTTCTATATAAAAAAAAGTTTTAGTAATTGTTTTAATTTCTCAAGTTGTAACATTCGAGAAACAGAGAAGAAAATTTAAATAAGAAAACCAAAGGCGATGAGTGTGATTATAGATATTCAGTGTGTCGTTCATAATCGTCGTCCTCTCATCCCGTGCGTCCTGTTCACCGCCGCTTGTCCGTCCCGCCGGCCACTCCTGCACCAGAGGCTTCGCGTCCTCCATAGCTTAGTTATAATTTTTAATGTGTTTCAAAGACATTTTATTTATTTATTTATTTATATTTTCCATCATTGGCAAGGAAAACTAACCATTCTTAGTTCCGTCACTGTCAGGTTCGACGTCCTTTCCTCGCGACAGTGCCACTGTTTTCTCTCCGCCGGGATGCCTGTCTGTGTCTACCTGAATTCGCCGTCATTGCACCCAAGACATGTTTTAACGAGATAGACATATAGCTTTGTTTGTGTGTGTGTGTGTGTGTGTGTGTGTGTGTGTGTGTGTGTGTGTGTGTGTGTGTGTGTGTGTGTGTGTTATTTGTGTGTGTAGAGGCCTAAGCAAGAAAAAAAGGTCAGTAAATGGTGTGAATCTTTGTTTTTATTGTCCTTCATGAGCAGCATAGAGGTGGTGCCTTACACACTTGTCAGGAGGACGCCTTGGGTCATAAGCGCCACACAGAAGACTATCTCAGTACAATAGACAACTACAATCCTAAACCCTTCTGAAAAAAATTTCAGTACAATACATAATCAGCATCCTCCACACCGTCGCGAGATCTCTGTCTACTTGACAAAGGCTGAGTAGGAGACCCGAGAGCAGAATGTGTTTGAGGAGCCAAATTCTATGATTATAATTTTTACCATTAACTTAATTCTTTCCCTTCTTCACCCACTACCACCACCACCACCAGCAGGAAGCACACTACCCAGCACACTGCTACACCACATTCCGCCATCCACCATTCCCTCCCAGCAAACCTTATAAAGCACCTTCTTTCCTCAGATCGCTTTGCCTCTTTCTCACACCTCTGATCCACTGGCATTGTGGCTTGACGCTTTCTTAAACATGTCATTTACAACCATCCTCCTACGTGCGTTACATGGCGTGATGTAAACAATCCCCTTCTCGTCTCTCTCCTCTCTTTCCCTCTCCCATCCAGCCACCGCCACTACACTTCCCTCTGCACTCATTCACAACATTCCATCACTCCATCCCACCCTACACTCCTTCCTTACCTCCCACTAAGTCCCACATCACCTTTCATTACCCGCTCGTTGTCTTCTTCCTCACCTCACGTGACCTGCCTAATGGTTCCCCCACTCACTCCTTCGCTTCCCTTGACACGGGTTTTAAATTATTCATAACTCTCCCCTTTCTACGTGCATTACATTTCCTGGCATCATTTTTACCATTCTTATCCTTCACCTCTCTGTATTCACTCCACCTAATCATCCCTGCAGTGCCATCAATATTTCCTTACTCTTGTACAGCAGCCTACGGACTGATGATGATGATGACAGTATGACGTTTGTTGCTGCACCTGAGGCAACATTAACGAAATAACTGAACAAATGATAAAACTACAAGCCTTGAAAAGTTTTAACTAAATCACCCGCGTTACTGTATGGTGGCCTTTGAAACAACATGTACATTTGCACCAGACCTTTCATGAGGCTTGATGAGAAGCCATACCATTCAGAAAGTTACTGGTTCTGGATTAACATGTCGTGATGATTTACTGGTTTGTAATTGACCTGAGGTATGGCAGATCTAGTCTATAGTGTTATGGAACAGTGCCCTGACGTGACGGGCCATCAACTGCCGCCACTTTATCGCGTATACCTGAATAATACGACCATACTTGCCCTCCTTCGAAGACCTTTTGGTAATCTACACTTAAGGCGTGATGGGAATTCTCGGTATTTCAAAGAAATAACTGAAAATATACGACCCTGTACTTGGTCCACTTAAACGTATCTGTCCTTCAGATAAAAATTTATCGTTAGTAACATAATGGAAGTTGTAGTTGTGTTCAAGAAACAACTCAAAATATATGAGCCTTATCATCTCTACGTGGTTCACTCTGCTGCATTTGCTCTTCAGCTCAGCGAATTATGTTTTAAAAGCTTGATGCTTGTTCTTGGTAGATGCCACGAAGAAATTAAAGGCACAACTTATGAAGCAAAAAGTGCATTTCAGAAGAGGAGAAATATAGTATGTAACAGACACTTATCAACGGCAACAAGAGAAAAAGTTAAAACTTGTGCATGGTTTGTGCCGTTATAGGTGTGGATAACAACCTTGGAAAGAGAAAACAATGCACAGAGACCTGAAATAAAGCAAATCGTTTATTAGGGGTCATTTTTACCAGTGTTAAAAGTAGAAGTTCCGGACTGATATATTTGGCGCTGGTCAGACTTCACCTAGATTATGTTGTGCAGTTCTGGTCTCCATGTTACAGGAAGGACAAAGGTCTGTTAGAATCAGTATAGAGAAAAATTGCTGAAGGATGCAGGGGATGAGGAGTATTCTTACGAAAGGAGACTGAAGCTTATAAACTTACATTCCTTAGAGAGGTGTAGATCAAGAGGCAACGTGATAGAGGTCTTTAATTAAGTAGTGTAGGGAATATAACAACATTGACATAAATCAGGCTAGAAACAAAAAATAATGGGCTCAAGCTTGAAAAGTTAGATGAAAAAAAAAAAAAGAGAAAGGAATTGGTTCGCAAACAGATGAATGGAATAGACTCAGTAATGAGGCTGTTAGTGCTGAGTCACTGGTGAGCTTTAAAAGAAGATTAGAGGAATTCATGAATAAGGATGATAGATGGAAATAGGTGTGTTTCATACAGGGACTTCCACATGTAAGCATTAAGTCTGATGGTGTTTCTTGCACCTCCACTGCAATTAAGTGGAGTTATTTTTTTTATATTCCTATGTTCTTCTTATGTAAATAAATAGAGAGAAAAAAAATTGAGGTATTTCAGAAGTGGCGATAGCAAAGAGTTTTGTACATTTTGGGGGGAACAGAGAATATCAAATAAAGCAATGCTAAGAAGAATGAACGAGAAGCAAATTGCTGCAAAGAAAGGAAGACGAATGCATTATTTAGGACATGTTATGAGGAGAGGAAAGACACAGAATCTGAGTTGAATGGGAAGAATCCCTGGTAATGAAGCAAGAGGCGTTCAAAGAGAGAAGGCTAAGGATGTCACAGTAAGGGCAGCGAAATCCATAAATACGGCTGGACATTTGCGAAGAAAAGAAGACAGGAAGGTGCGGCATTCCCTGGTCGTCACCGTTTAGAGGGGCACGGCACTCTGATAGTTCGATATGTTGACATCTGTTTTCCACTCGACCCTTGATGACCTCGCCGCGTATACAACATTCCCCGCAGCCTGGCGGTGCCTCCTTCCTTGCATTTCAAAGACAAGGGCTTAGTGCAGTAAGTGAGGCAAGCGTTGTGCGTTTCCTTGAATCTCATCAGACTCGGCAATCATTTATCACGTGTCACGCCTCAGTATTATTGCACGTTTGGTGTTATTCATCCAGAGCCATGTCACGACCGCTCCACTGACAACACTGTCATCGCTCACATTCTTGCCAATTATGGGACTGACAGATGAAGCAACGACTGAATTACTGTCACGCCACCATTGCTATTCTAGTGTAGGACAAAAGAAAAGGAATATATGGTTTCGTCACGTAATGGAATAACAGAGGTGGTATGGCAGCAACTTTGTTCATTGGTTCGTCTTAATAATCACGGCATCGCCAAGAATAACGAAGGTGACGGAGCTAGTGAAGTGATCATGACCAATTCAAAGAAATCTACTGGCAGGGAAGAAGTGTGAGATTTTATACATAATCACACAGGAGTATCCTAAACACCATTCGTGCATCCATAGTTTACAGTAATCTTGATCTTCAGAATGCAAGGAGGAAGGAAGCACCGTGAAGAGGGACATTGAGGTTGTGGTTATGGGAGCAGCGAGGTCATGAAAGGTCATGTAAAAGGCATTTAGGAGGGTTGTAAGCATCTTTATAAACAGTGACTTGATGATTCCTCGAACAAACAATAAACAATAAACTTTGATTAGATAAGGAGGCACAAACAAATTATTGATATATTCACAATTTAATGATTACATTTGCATTAACGCAAGTTTTCTTCTTCTTCATCATCTTCATCTTCTTATTTTCTTTTCTTTTCTTTTCTTTTCTTTGCTTTGCTTTCCTTTCCTTTCCTTTCCTTTCCTTCTTCTTCTTCTTCTCCTTCTTCTTCTTCTTCTTCTTCTTCTTCTTCTTCTTCTTCTTCTTCTTCTTCTCCTTCTTCTTCTTCTTCTTCTTCTTCTTCTTCTTCTTCTTCTTCTTCTTGTGGACAAAACCTAAGGTAACGTTTGATCTTATAAACTAACCGATGAAAGTACTGATATATTTTGTGTTTAATCATTATGAGAGGGTGAGGGGACACGACTCTCACCTCAAACAGCCTAATGAATTTGCTGTCTTGAATCCACATCATCATCATCACCAGTCTCTAAGTTAGCCTTCTTTTCCACAACTTCCTCCACTCGTGTGTGTCGCGAGCCTGTGCACTCCAGGCCGACCCGGCAATAACTGCACAGTTCTAAGAGAGAATGATAAACACTAAACACTCGTATGCAGCCAACGCCTAAGTTCAAACAAGTGAACGATGGGTGTCTGGTTCTCACATCATTCTTGCCTCAGTCACGTGTCATCTCTCAAACGTTCTTTGTTTTCTAGAAGCCTTTATCATTTCTCTTCATACTGTGGCTTACCTTTGACTCTCTCTTTCTTCTTATATTTTCTTTTGTGACGCCGCTCGTCGACCTGTCAATCTCCTTTGTTTCTTAAAGAGGCGGAGACTCTTGGTAGGCTTTGGTCTTGTCCTGAGTTGCCGTCTTTACATATCATCAAGTTTCTGTCCCGCCTTTCTTTTTGTTTGCAGGATGTCATGACTCCACTTAATTGTTAGCAGGTTTCTAAGAAGTTACAGGACGTTACGCCTCCGGATACCTATCTGCAGGTTCCTAAGAACAGATTTTTTTTTTTTCTTACACACTGTTGTGTAGTGTAGTTTTTACACACGTAGTGTAGTGGTTAGCACACACGACTCATAACCAAGAAGTCCTGGGTTCGAATCCCAATTATCCAAAATTATAATTCCTCGGTAGTATAGTGGTTAGTATCCCCGCCTGTCACGCGGGAGACCGGGGTTCGATTCTCCGCCGGGGAGGTACACATACTTTTAAACAACGAAAATCTGGTCGGTACAGGGTACGAGAAAGATTTAGGAGTTATAGTTATCTCTGAACTCCGTCTAGGAAAACAATGCGTAGAGGCCAGAAACAGGACAAATAGGGTATTAGGATTAATTTTTAGGAGTGTTAAAAGCAGAAGGCCTGAAGTAATATTAAAGTTATTCTTGGCGCTGATCAGACCTCATCTAGACTACACTGTGCAGTTCTGGTCCCCACATTACAGGAAAGATATAGGTCTATTAGAATCAGTACAAAAGAGAATGACTAAAATTTATTCTGTACACGAAAAACACAGACGAATTTTCTTTGACTATAATATTATGTAATAGTACTGGCATTAAAATTTATTCTGTACACGAAAAACACAGACGAAGTTTCTTTGACTATAATATTATGTAATAGTACTGGCATCTAGAATTATATATATATATATATATATATATATATATATATATATATATATATATATATATATATATATATATATATATATATATATATATATATATATATATATATATATATATATATATATATATTGCTTAAAGTCAAAACAACAATAAACTTACATGTGCTTAATACCATATTTTTTTTTTTTGAGACCTGAAGTACTTCCTTCTGTTTTTTATTTTTATTTCAAGAATTAGCGTAAAACCTTTTACTGGTATTCTGTAATTAACCTCAAGCGTCTTCTGTATTAGTAATATTTGTAAGGAAAAAATCCTTAGCATCTTCCCTTTAGTGCAGTTTTCAGTAGTGTTCCTTCATAGCCTTAGTTGAAATGGGTGTGTTGATATTCCTTGTCCTCAAACAAAATCCTTTGCTGCCACACGTAATGAATAGATGATAAAGGGCATGATCTCTCTCTCTCTCTCTCTCTCTCTCTCTCTCTCTCTCTCTCTCTCTCTCTCTCTCTCTCTCTCTCTCTCTCTCTCTCTCTGTGTGTGTGTGTGTGTGTGTGTGTGTGTGTCAGTCTGCCTACATACACCTACTGTATTTCATCATCATCACAGGCAAACAGCGTGACTTCACCATAAAATCGTGAGCCATGTTTAACTTTATCCACACGTGTTTATCCACTGGTCATGAAGACGTCACGAGATGTGGATGTGATGTACTGAAGGGAGGGACTTTCTTTGGTCGTGGCAATGCAGTGCATGTTATGAAATGAGCACCAGCACATGTGAGCTGGCCAATTCTTATAAACTTACACTAAATCTTTGCCTAACTTCTTGACTCTTCATGTAAAACTGACGAGGCAGACTTACAGTAATTTACATATATGTGGTCTCTCGCCATTTAATGCAAAAAAAAAAAAAAAATTGTAAATCATGGCAAATTGCACCCTTTTCCTTCCCACACTGCCACAAATACTACATGCGGGAAGACCAAGATGATTCTTCTTCGTCAGGTGACTGCTTCAAATTTGTTAACAGCAGCACAGCATCACTTTCTCTGTGACTGTATGTGATTACAGCCTCGTACCTGTGTGTACCGTCACGCAAAGGTCAGTCAAAGTGAAAATATCCATGAAGTTACTGTTGGATTTGTAATATTACACGCACACATATTCGAGAGAGAGAGAGAGAGAGAGAGAGAGAGAGAGAGAGAGAGAGTATTGTCTCAAACAGTCTAGTAAATTTTCTCCTGGAGCAAAGAATTCCTGGTCATGAGTTAGGTCATTGCATATGTGGCCAAGTATGTGCCCTTAGAGAATGATAACCTTAGGAGAGAAGTATGCAGATGATGAGGAAAGAATAATACAATGACACAGTCTTTAAAAACAACACTCATCCTGTTCAGGGAAAACAGTAAACTTTTCCTCACATTACTCATGTTGTGACTGCCACGATCAAGGAAATGCCCGCCACCAGTCATGAAGAGGCCGACGACATGTGACTTTGCTTTGCTGGTTCCTCGCCAAAGTACATATAGATCATTAAGAAACTGCCTCAGTAACCCTTACGGCTTGTTTACAGTTGTCACACTGGCTACTCCTGCACTGGCGGTTGACATCGAAAGAGGAAGAGTGTCACCTGATGCACTTGGTTCTTTTCATGTCGCCATCATCCAAGGGAAAGTAAGACCATAAAGGGGTAAAAAAAAAAAAATAAATAAATAAACATAAGGGAAATATCAAGAAGCCAGTCAGCCTACACGTGACAGTCCCTGTGTGAAACATGTTTACTTTAACCCACTATCATCACTACTCAGAAATTGACATAATCATCTTTTCCTTTGTTGCTGATGAGTAGCAGTAAAGACTAATTTTGTGTGATGCTCAGTTCCAGTGCACTTTAGATTTTTACAGATTTTAATTGTACTCAGCCGTTTATACTATTTATCTATTTATTTCTTTAAGTATAGTGTCAGAGTTGTCATTACACGAGACACTACAAGATGAAGCAAATTATGTTAGTATTGTGGCTGTATATTCGCATCATGGAGGGCAGGGCAGGCTACAAGTAACGCCAACTAGTGCCCTCAGTGAGGAGCATACACACACGCACACATTGACCTTATCATGAAATTTTATACAAAATGTGTCAGAAATCACGTGAAACTCAGGTCACCTCATAAACAGCCTCTAAGGAAAACCTGTAGAAGCGCTCCTATTACTGATAATATGATCTTTTCCATTGCGGTGTTGTACCTCCTGTGACCTCCTGTGACCTGTGTCTTTACGATTCTCCCCTTAAAGGAAAAAAAAAAATCTCCTTATAGGTCAAGAATTGTTTGCTTCTGCTGTCGTGTTGCATCGTTATCATAGTACTGCTCAATCCATCACTAAACAATATAGAAGAAAATGAAGCATATTTTCTGTCATTTATATTATGTCATTGCAAGAGCATACATAAGGCTACAAATGTTATATATATATATATATATATATATATATATATATATATATATATATATATATATATATATATATATATATATATATATATATATATATATATATATATATATATATATATATATATATATATATATATATATATATATATATATATATATATATATATATATATATATATATATATATATATATATATATATATATATATATATATATATATATATATATATATATATATATATATATATATATATATATATATATATATATATATATATATATATATATATATATATATATATATATATATATATATATATATATATATATATATATATATATATATATATATATATATATATATATATATATATATATATATATATATATATATATATATATATATATATATATATATATATATATATATATATATATATATATATATATATATATATATATATATATATATATATATATATATATATATATATATATATATATATATATATATATATATATATATATATATATATATATATATATATATATATATATATATATATATATATATATATATATATATATATATATATATATATATATATATATATATATAATTTTTTTTTTTTTTTTTTCATTGTTAATCTCAGTGACCTTGTCTTTATAAAAAAAAAAAAAAAGTCGCGATATCTCTGCTTCTTTGCCTCTTCGCTCGTAATCCTGTCGTCTCGTCCTCCATCAGAAAAAACAAAACACATACGCCAGAAATACAGCAATCCGTTTAGTAGGGTTCATCTGTAATTGAGTTAAAATCAGAAGTCCTGAAGTAACATTGAGGTCAGCTGGCGCTGGTCAAACCTCATCTAGATTGTCCTGCTCACTTTTACCTCCTATATTTCAGGAAGGATGTAGGCCTGTTAGAATCAGTACAGAGGAAAATGTCTAAAAGGAAATAAGGCAAGAAAAAAAAATCGTTACGAAAGAAGACTGAAAATAAAATTACATTCCTTAGAGAGGAGCAGATTAAGAGTGGATCTGGTAGATGTCTTTTAGTTGTGTAAAGAGATCAGAAAACGAAAAGATTTAGGATCTATAGTTAGCTCTGATATTCGACAGGGAAAACAACACACAGGCCAGAAATAACGCAAACTGTGTTGTAGAATGATGTTTTGGAGTGTTAAAAGTAAAGTCTTGAAGAAATATTAAGGTTATATTTGACACTCGTCATACCTTGTCTAGACTGAACTGTGCATGGCCCTCATATTACAGGATGGATACAAGTCTATTACAATCAGTACAGCTTAAAAGGCATGAGAAATATTTCCTAGGAAAGGAGATCGAAGGTTTGGAATCTACATTTTTTTTCCTGGAGAGGCGACGAGTAAAAGTTGCTCTCATAAATGTTAAGTGTTATATAAGCATAACAAGGGTCACAAAGTTCTTAGGGTCAGTAATCAGGATTGAACATAAGAAATAATGAGTTCAAGATTGATATAGATGAATTTAGAAAAAAAAAAAAAAAGAGATGGCAAGAAATTGGTTCTCAAGTAAAGTAGTGGGTTAATGAAAATTAATATCCTCAAGAATCAGTTTGTTAGTACTGAATTATTAGGAAGACTAAAAAAAAAAGACTGGGCATAATTATGATGGGCATGATGGGTGGAAACAGATAGGTATGTTACTGTATAAAGAGGGACTGCCAAGTGTAGGGCTATTCCCTTCTTGCACCTTCTTGTATTTTCTTATGTCATTATGTTCTTATAACACTAAGTAACAGCCGAAGTTAAGACAATAGGCCTTCTCGTCTCGCAGGATTAACTTATGATTATTTTTTGTGCTCAGTCCTGAAAGAAATATACGTATCTAAATGCACAGAACATTCTACTCGACTTACGATCACTTACAAACTTATGTGTCTGCAGAAATGCAGACATGGATGGAGTTCAGCGCCTTGTTAAGCCAATATAACGTTGCCGGCATAAGACCAGTGACGATGTTTGCAACAGTTATTTACACGATAACTACAACTACAGGGTAAAGTAAAATATAGCAATTAATTAAAAGGAATTAACGTTTAAGGCAAACAGATTACCGCCGTGAGAAAAGTTCCTTCATCTCAGTCATGTTAATAATAGGTATGACAATATTTTGCTGCTGAAGTGAGCAAACCTGTTGTTTTGAAGAGGTAGAGGAATATCGTGATGGCAGGAAAGGCTAATTAACAGGATAAATAGAAGGAGAAAAGGAAAGAGGTGAAAAAAAACGCATTTGCCTTGCACGATGGAAAAAGAAATGGAAGGAACAGACAACCGAAGACAAGGATGAGGAGGAGAAAGGGAAGCAGGGAAGAGAAAAATAGATGAAGAAGAATGAAAGAAACAAACATCTGAACACAACAAAATAATTATATGGAAAGAGATGCTGCATATACTTATGACAAAGATATATAGAAAAGTACACTAAGAAAGGAGAAAGTTAGAATAGGGAAAAAGAAAAATAGAAAAAAAAAGAGACGAAGGAAAAAACATAGAAGACTAATCTAGAAAGAAAAAAAGTAGAAATCTTTCATGGCAATTAATCGTTTGACTGCAGTAATCGTTATGGAATTTTCTTTACACTAACAACAAAGTATGGAATCTTTATAAGCGTCTACAAGAAAGAACAGGATTAAGAGAACAAGTTTTGCAGTTTGTATCCCGTATGATATGTAGAGGTGGCTGTGGAACAAGAGGAAATGTCTCAGAGTGGCCAGTGATTAAGGAAAGATGTGTGAAATAGCACCCGCGCTTCACGATCTGTCTCCATCACCCTCGGCATCACAAGTTGCACACAGGTCTCATATGATCTCGTTGCTGCAAAGCCTATATACAGTTGGTGAATCAGTCTGTGGTTGTAAATAGAGATAATGGAAGACCCCTGACCTTGTTGTTGGGAAGCCTCGATAAAGTCAGTCAGTCAGTCGGCAGTTGTGAATAGCAGAGGCACTGGAAGACAACTCTGCTTCTCCTTATTCTTGGATATGACCTTGTTGTTGGGAAGCATCAGTAAAGTCAGTCATTCAGTTGTAAATAGAGGTGCTGCAAGACGCTTTTGTTCTTCTTTATTCTTGGATATGACCTTGTTGTTGGGAAGCCTCAGTAAAGTCAGTGAGTCAGTTATCAGTAGAGGTGCTGCAAGACTCCTTTGTTCTTTATTTTTGGACAGGAGTAAGCATTCGTCTTGATAAGTGAAATAATAACACAGGAATGTATAACAGCGTATTCGATACCACCTTTAAGAATGGGTGTTTTACTATATATGGAACACACACACACACACACACACACACACACACACACACACACACACACACACACGCACGCACACACACACACACACACACACACACACACTGTCCCATAATCACCATTTATGACCTGGAAATAATATTTTGACATTCTTTGCCCCACCTTAAACAATTACTAAAAACATCAGACTTACTTCAGTGGTGTCCATAATCAGCATTTCCTCGTCTTCTGTGACGAGTGATGAAATCATTTGGACAGCAAACATTAATTCATGTTGTGAAATATACATAAAACCACAAATGATATAAAAGTCATCAGATGAAATATAAGTGCAATAAGAGCTACGTTTACCATTTATACACACAGTACATGAGGTGAATTAGATACACATGCTTCTGTTGCTCTTCCAGGCTGTACCTTTCCTTTCTTCTTTCAGAGTGCTGGATAGATTGTCCAGGTATTGGCTGTAAAACTTATGATAACTTTTACACCTTTGCTTGGAGAATTTAATTACGTGAATGAAGGATCCATGTACTCTATCTCACATCACACCTGGGGTGCCCACATTTGTCATTTTGGCCTCAGTTTCACGCTGAAAATGTTAAACACAATATTTTCTTATGAGTTCGTGTAACTCATCTCACTGAAAAATTATGTGAATTATTATAATTACAATATGTATTATTTGCATACACGACGTAATGGTTCATACTTTATTGAAATGTATCAGTGGTCAGCCTCACAACAAACTAGATATAAACAATGTGTGAAAAAGAAAACAAACGAAAAAAAAAGTCCTCACAAAGCTCCTGTACCGTAGTGTTGGAAAGTCCTCAAGAACATTTGCCACAGAAAGCTCAGGATTATACCTCCTTCGCTGCCTGTATGACAATGTTCTCTCCATCTTCCGCTGGCACAGCTGGAAGTCAGGAGTAGCTGTCCTCATCTCCTGCTGCACCACATTCAAATGAAGATGGATGACATCTTCATCATCATCTTGAGACAAATCCTGAAATACATAAGCCAGGAAATATTGAATTGTATCCCCAAGCAACGAATGAGCCTATATAGCTCTACTTTCATAAATAAATAGGACTACTTCTCTTCCCAGGCAACTACCATGGAAAAAATCGTACTGGGACCATAGAACATGAGACAAGCTCATTAACAACTATGCTACAATCAATCAGTGGCTAGCAACACACACCAAGGGATGTAACCAGCCACACGTACACCAAGCAGATATCACATGAACACATATCTTAGGTTTCTGACGCTTCACCAAACCATCATTGTCTCTGACACTCTTCCTGAATGGGTCGTTTCTCAGCTCGATTTCTGTCTGGACAACCTTTTTTTTATTTTTATTTATTTATTTATTTTTTTTAGCTCCAGAATACAGCTTGATGTTAATGGCAGCCTTTAAAGCTTCATCTTGTTCCTCAGTGACTGCCTCCAGCACCGATGAAATTTACAAGATTTTGAGAATCAACAATTAAAATCAGTATTGTGTTTAATGTGTTATCTATAAAAAATACAGATATTCTAGTCAACAGATATAAAATTTCTTACAGGATCTCCAAGGTATGGATAATCTTTCAGCAGGGCATTCAGTATAGTGGAATATCGTTTCCTGCACACCAAACTGAAGGAAGACATGAGACTTTAGGATTTCTTATGTGATAAAGAGTTTTAATATCAGTAAACAGCTTTACAATCTACACTTAAAAGTGAGTGACTTGTTGACTTGTCTTTGAAATAATTGTAGGTTTACTTGAATTGGGTGGAAGTGTGTAAAACAGAGAAAGAAGGGAGGATTACAGTCATCATGTTCTGTGCTACTGAGTGGAGGTCCCATGCTGGTGTGGGATGGGGTGGCTGTGAACCCCTCTCTGATTACTACTCATATGCACGTGGTTTTGTTTTATAGGTGTCAGTGCAGGCTGGTATCTATCATGTGACATGCCTTTCTTGGCACAATACTGGGGCAGCCTTCTGTCTGCAGGTTGCTCATCTGCCACTTCCTATTCTCCACTAATCTGCATTTAATTCACCATTAATAAGCTGACGCTTCACTTGCTCACTAAAGAAAATTTATATCACTAAGAGATACAGTGTAACTATTCTGGCAACAGAAAATAAGTCTCTCAAAACTTCAAGGTGATGAGGGCTTGGACCTTCCGTGCAGTTGTTAGAAAAAAAAAAATTATAGAATATTCGTGGAAACAAACCCAACAACCTTGCTTTCAATTCCTAATATCTATTGATCACTCCAGATTACAAAAATAAAGAATATTTTCTTCAAAGTTCGAAGGGAAGACACGTGTGCATCCTTCGATCATGTTTGGCCTTGCTCTTGCAATCCTGATACCTTCCCTTACCTTGACCTTAAACCTTCGTGACCCTTGGCACAGCCCAATGTTTACTGCACTCTCCTACATAGACAAGTAGTGCAGGTGATACATTTCCGTGGAAATATCGAAAATCGTATATTTCTCCTCGTTGTCAGCAGCTGGCACCTTTTTTGCGCCTTTTTTGCATGATCTTGATCTTGATCTTGATGGTACACGTTCCACAGGATAGCTCCTGAGCCAGGCTTTTGGATCGGCAACTCCTGTAGAAGGGGGCGGGGGGAAAGATAAACGAACAGCTTCCTCTCTCCTAATTGTTCATACATCTGGCACGCCACATTCTCTCCATAAACTCTTTCACCGCCTCAATCATCCTTTCATTCGCCTCTCTACACAATCCCAGCAATAACACCATTCATTCCTTTCCTGTCTTCTCCACTCTTTCATTCCTATCATGCCCTAACTCAGTCAGTATCACTTGCATTATCTCATTCCTGTCTCTGGCATACTTCACACACTCCAGCACCACATGTTCCACCGTCTCATCCTCTCCCATGCCACACATCTGGCACACTTTTCTGCGGGACTCAGACCACCTGTAACTCCTTGCATTCACATCCATACACTGTGCCCTCGCTCGGAAGAGAAGATCACCACCCAGGCTTCCATCATACCACCTTTCATACCTCAGGGCCTCTTTCTCCTTGTACCATGCCAGGGTCTTCTTTCTTTTCATCTCATTCTTCCATTCATTCAGTCCCACATATTTCACTTTTTTGTCTATCTCATTCTTCCATTTTCTCACATCCCATTTGGTTCCCACTCTGCCTCCTCTTGTTACCACCCATTCACGCTCATTTTGATTCTTCCCAGCCATTCTTATCGCCAGCACAACTTGCAATCCATTTTTGTCTGTCATTCTCATGCACCTCTTCCTCCATTTCCTTCCACTTTCATTCCACAGGTACACCTTCCTTGCTATTCTTGCATCATTCATTCTCTCAAGCCTAATCTTGTACCTAAGTGTGGCTTGTGTGAGTCTTTCCCTAAAGGTGCTCCATCCCATGTCACCTCTCAAGGCTTCAACTGCTGTGCACCTCAGTGCACTCAGTGCCATCCTTGCTACTCTATTCTGGCCCACTTCTAACTTATCAATTTAACTTTCATTCCATGCAATCACATCCATACCATACATTATACTTGGCACAGCTACACTCTTCCACACTTCTCTCAGCACATCATACTTACTTGCTCTCATCCTTGTCGCGTTTCCCAATCTCCTACCCACTGGTTTACCATACTTATCTTTTCATTCTTTGCCTTTGCACACCCACTAGGACTCATCCACATCCCTAAGTACTTGTATTCTTGCATCTGTCTCAACTCATTCTCTCCAAGTCTCCATACCATAGTACTTTCATCCTCTGACCTATTCACAATCATTACTTTGCTTTTCTCACTACTAAACCTTACTCCAAAGTCTTTACCATAGCCATCCACCACATCCAACAAACCTTCTCTCTTGTTGATTCTAATCTTGTTCTTGCTTATCCAAGACGTGAAAACCTGGACACATCCGAAATGTGACTCAAAGTTTCTGCGCTACACACCAGTAACATGTAAAACATATTACAGTGGATAGTAAATTGATTTGAGAACCTCAGATGTCCCATAATTACATGCAAGTCTCCTTAACACACACAATAATAGTAAATTAATTACATTTGGACACAAAACGAAATATCACTTAGCGTCACTACACTGGACATCAGTAACACTTTAAACATCTCACAGTAGCTAGCAATTTTATTCCACAACCTCTGACATACCACAACCACGTGTATAACTCTTTAACACACACAAATAACAGCAAAACATTTACATCTAGGAGCGGGACTTGGCATTTATCCAGCAGCATCCAAAGAAATCGTGCCACATATCACCAGCTCATACCCTCTTATTGAAGAGCCGACCTATGATTTTTTTCCATAACCACATGAATTCACACACCAAAATCATTTTTTTATGCTACCTTTATAATGCATAGCAGGTTGAATAAAGGAAAAAAAAAATCCCGAAAACGTGATGCACAGAAAACTGTTAGCGTAACGAAAAGGTAATTTGCAAAGGATAAATTACGAAAATATTTATCCTTAAGAAAAAGGTTGGCTTCGGCGAAAGGATGAATTATGCTCGTAATTCACTCATTTGACCAAGTTTACCTTTAGCTCACACAGATCTACCCTTTTCTTACCTCATATATTTTTTTTACGGTGCAGTATTGGAAGGAAAATCACTGTCGCGCCCGGGAGGGAGTGATGCAGTGAGTGTTGGAGGATATGGCATGACGGTGACTCGTGGCGGGAATATTACGTGCGGGTTAACGCAACACGCCACCCCGCCATCCCTCACTCACCCCGAGGCGTCGAGTAAAATTCGGCCATTTGTTCAGCAGCAGCAGCGGAACACGGGGAGGCGGCAACACACCCCATGTGATGCAGCACACATGGGGGAGGGAAATATGAAAACAGACATTAAGTGTATTATAGCGTATCTGAGCCGCGGGGAGCCGAAAGATGGTACGCACAGGTAATGCTTTTGTGTCAAGAGCTGCGTAATGGTATCCAGCAGAGCAGCGGGCGAGGCGGGACCCTTACACTGCAAGGAGGAGGAGGAGGAGGAGGAGGGGGAGGAGGAGGAGGAGAAGATAGGAGAACACTGAACGGTATAAATAAATCCAGATGGGAAGTGGGAGAGACAGAGACAGAGAGAGAGAGAGAGAGAGAGAGAGAGAGAGAAAGAGAGAGAGAGAGAGAGAGAGAGAGAGAGAGAGAGAGAGAGAGAGAGAGAGAGAGAGAGAGAGAGAGAGAGAGAGAGAGAGAGAGAGAGAGAGATTTCCTGGGGAGATAGAGGAATTGTGTGTGTGTGTATGTGTGTGTGTGTGTGTGTGTGTGTGTGTGTGTGTGTGTGTGTGTGTGTGTGGAGGGACAGGAAAGCTATGGAGGGAGTATAGGAGGGAAGAGAGTGTGGGGCCGGAAGAGATGTGAGTGTGCACGTATGTGTCTGTGTGGGTGGAGGGGGGGGAGGGCTAAGAGTCAAGAGGGAGAATACGAGAAGGGAAGAAAAAGTGGGTGCGTGAGTGTGTGGGGGAGGAGGATGGCAGAGAGAAGGAGAGTAATTACACTCTGAAAAATGTAAAGAGAGGTTGATAAGAGAGAGGTGTGAATGGGAGAGAGGATAAGGAAGAGGGCTGGGGTGATGGGCGAAGTGATGGGGAGTGGAGATGCGGAAAACGGAAAGGCGTGAATCGGAAGTGGGAAGAAGAGTTACATGGAGGGAGAATGATTGGAGATAGTGTTTGGGGATTAGAGAGGGAGAGTACTGGGGGAGGGAAGCAGAGAGAAGGAGAGGGAAGGGTTACACAGCGGAGTTTTGGAGCGAGCGAGTGTAGCCAGAGGTAACGCAGAAGAAACTCATCAGTGTGTGTGTGTGTGTGTGTGTAGTGCTGAGAAATTAATTATGTATATTTCTACTTTTTTTCCTAGGCTAGGGCCCATGTAGTGTGCGGGGGTGACCAGAATCTCAGTACCATGTGACTAACCCCTCCCCTTCCCCTCCTCTCCTCAGTGTCCTTTTGTCCTTGCTTCCCCCCCCCCTCTCAGCGTCACTGTGTTGACCACTTCTATAACAAATTTACCCAGTGAATAAACGTAATTTCTCCTGCTTGGCCAGGTTATAGAGGCGAATTTTTCACCTAATCCCAGAGAATGGGGAGCCCTTAATACGATAAAATTAATTCTATAATGGTAAGGTCTTAAACCAGCTCAAACAAATCCCAGATAATTACGCCGCGCCAATGAGGTTGACGAATCTGATAAGTCTTCTTTGCTTCGCTGCCCTTGTTACCCCTGTTGCTACGCAAGCCGGGAAGAGATACCAGACTTTGACTAATTCCCCAATTGATTTCAAAAGTCCATTGAATTAAACTTCTTAAAGTAACAACTGTAAAGTAAACAGTAACTTAATTATTCATATTTTTCATCCCTGAACTCACAACCTAGTCGCCCCCCCCCACTAAAAACAAAATTATAACTCTTAATAAATTTCCCCATTGGAAACCTTTATCCTTAGTTTCCCGCCGATTTCCTCACAAGCAAAGCCAGTCTCTCTCGGATTCTCCTCAGGTGAGCATGCGGTCTGATAATCTCCTCCTCCATTTCTTGTAATATTAAGTAAGTGTTTATTTAACAATAATTTTACTAAAGCCAGTCTCTCTCGGATTCTCCTCAGACCCTCTTGGATTCCCCTCAGATATTCCTGTTGATAAACTATTTCTGAGTGGATAGATATTCGCATTTTTTTTTGTTCTTTTTTTTTGTTGGTTTTCTCCACGGGACTAGTGAAACCACCTGGTTCGAGATCACCGTGTGAGACTGTCCTCAGGTATATACATACTTTTTGGGTATATATTTGTTATTTATTTATTTATTCTCTGGTCTCCCCCGCAACTCAGTAGTCGCGAAAATATCTCCATCATAGTTTTATGTAATTGAAGAATACGCTACCATTTATTTTGTATTTCTGAATTATGTAACTGAAGAGTACGCTACCATTTATTTTGTATTTCTGAATTCCTTTCTTTTTATTATTATTATTCGGTTTATTCCATTATCAATTAAAAATCTATAAAAGTGTCAATATTTGTATTTCTTTTAATCCAGTGATAGGATTTGTAATTATCGTCTGCCACAAGGGAACATCACACCCCTTAGAGGGCACTAAACTGGTGAGCAGCGGTGGCATTTATTTCGCGACTGACCGAAAGAGGTGGAGACTGGAAATAAGTGTAAATGTTGAAGGTGGCACTTGTAGGGCATAGCCAGATTCCCCGGCATCTAGAGGTAACAAATGTGCAAATTAGGATATTCAGAGCCCCTGGAGCAAAGGCTAGGACTTTCTTTGAGGATGATCGGTTAAATCGAGTACTCGAGTGGCAACATGACTTGACCATCTTGTGGATAGGCAGCAACGACATAGAAACATCTACCAATCCCGCTAGGATTTTCTCCGATGTTAAGAACATCATCAAAGAAATCACTGCCAAATGCCAATCATTAGTGCATGTCTGCCAAATTGAACCCAGGACCAACCCTAGGGGAATATCAGTGGAGAAATATAAGAAATTCCAAGTAGGAATCAATAATAGAGTAAAGAGAGCCCTGAAGACCCCAAACATTCATTTTAATAATATTCAATTTGTACAAGAACTGAGCGAGGATGGTGTTCACTGGGACGAGAGAGGCCAAGCTCAAGTAATCAGTAAGATCAAAAGAGTTATTGAAGGTCACAGTAGCAATAGAGAGGCAGT
>NC_087196.1:797500-832500 GCF_035594125.1 Scylla paramamosain | reverse complement strand
CACGATAACGATGCGATTCCACGATAACGATGCGATTCCATGATTCCACGATAGCGATGCGATTCCACGATAACGACACGATTCCACGATAACGATGCGATTCCACGATAGCGATACGATTCTACGATAACGATGCGATTCCACAATAACGATGCGATTCCACGATAACGATGCGAGTTTCCACGATAACGATGCGATTCCACGATAACGATGCGAGTTTCCACGATAACGATACGATTCCACAATAACGATGCGAGTTTCCACGATAACGATGCGATTCCACGATAACGATGCGATTCCACGATAACGATGCGAGTTTCCACGATAACGATGCGGGCGCGGCGATAGCTATACGACATTGTCTACCAAACTACATAGGTACCAGGACGAACCCTTCCTCCCCAAGGGTCCACCCCAGTCCCTGGGTGTGAGGGCAGTGACGATGCAACCTTGCCGCACCTCACACGGGTCGCCATGAGCAATGACCCACCACACACCACTCCCCAACCACTGTCATGAAGTGAGCCCTTTTCTCCCCTAAAGGACCCCTCGTACTGCCAGTGTCTGGTGCATGGTGCACGGCGTGTCCTCGTTCATGGCGAGTTGTTCAGCCCGGCGTCATCATAATCAAGGGACCCGTACACACCCTCCACCAGAATCTATGGAAAGAGCCCTTACTCCCCATAGGGACTCCCCCCTCCGGGCAACATCTGGTGAATGGCAGACATTTATCTCTTGCTTATGGCGACCCCTTGCCTAGTGTAAGGCGCTGCAAGTGGACGACTACTATTGAAGCATGAGGCCGCAAAGGAAATAAGGACCTGCTGCCAGTTCTCTGCCTTGGGCCCCAGGCCGGACCCGACAGCCACCTTCTCCGCCCGTGCGGCGCCCAAGGCCGTCACGGCCATCAACAAATTTTGGCCGAAAGTTCTCAGACATCATTTAAATTTTGATTCTAATATAAAATCGTCGATGGTAAATGAAAAATAGCTTTGGTTTCAAATTGTGCAAGAGTGGGCTGATCAATGAAACAAGATGAGGCAGCTTTGCTCCGGAGTATTTGAGTGTACCTTGCATGTTTGCTGCCCGTGAATATGCGCATGTTCGTGTGTGACTAGAGAGAAACAGTAACCCAGTGGTAGTGACTATTTGATAGGGAACTTAACAAGATTAGATACATTTCTGGATGAGTGGACGTAGATTTGCATGTCTTGTACACGAACTGTCATCTGTAGACCTACTTTTTTTTTATTTTTTGATAGCTGCTATTATGCTCTTTAAAAAGTAAGAAATAGATCGTCAGAGGTTTTTTTTTTTTCTTATCATCACATCGTTAGCACTTGATGACAAGAAGAAACAGAGTGACGAGTGTATACACTTGTAAATTTGTGGGGGGCCGAGAGAATGATATTAGTCATCTCGAGATGCTTAGGGACACCTGGACTGTAAACATGCAACCCTTCACCTGAAACGTGGTAAAGAGAGCGGCAGAGCCAGCGTTAATTCCCAGTGGGACCATAACCCTCAGCCTGCTTTGGCCCAACAGGGTGTGTCGCTGATGCCAGCTTTGCATGTCAGCCAACGTCTTGCTTGATGTCAGCCTGATCTCAGCCAACGCCTTGCATTGCTGACACGGTTTTTAGTCACTAATTGATATATATATATATATATATATATATATATATATATATATATATATATATATATATATATATATATATATATATATATATATATATATATATATATATATATGAGAGAGAGAGAGAGAGAGAGAGAGAGAGAGAGAGAGAGAGAGAGAGAGAGAGAGAGAGAGAGAGAGAGAGGGGGGGGGGAAGGAAGCATTCGGCCTGGGTAAGGGACTGGAGGGATTAGCAGTAACACGTGAAGGGCAGACCAGTGTGTAGGAGAGTAACATTAGGTAACGTAAGGGGGGGAGAGGAAAGACAGTTTGGGTTAAGGAAGAGAGTGTTAGTTTGGTGGGATGGAAGGAAGGGGACGGGAGGGGGGCAAAGTTTGGGTGAAGTAAGTACAGTGTTAGAATGAAAGATAACGGGCAGACCGTCTTGCTTTGCTTATGATGCTGTTCATTGAGAGCAGGCTCCTCTTGCCTTTCATCATTTTTGAAGTAAAATGTTTTAACTTTGTGTATATTAAAAAAATCTCCAGTTCCTGTTTTTATTTTATTATTCTATTTTATCTATTTATTTATTTATTTATTTATTTATTTACTTGTTTGTTCTTTTGTTGTAATTGCAATATAAATATAATATAACTTGAAAGTTTGTGTAGGAGAGTGAGGTGTCCGGCAGTGTTTATCACGTCACCAAAACAATGTCAAACCCTCCGCCACACCTCGGGACACCGCCACCCAGTGGGGATAGAATCCAGGACCCGCCACGCTCCGCCGTGAGGGAGGGGCTTGTGCCTCAAGCGATCGTGAACAGAGTAGAGGGAAAGAGCGGAGCGTTAAGCTTGTCGCTCACCAGATCGGATCGGAAACGCCGCGGAAGCTTACGAAGCCTCGGAACGGACACGACACGACGTTCAGTACGCCCACCAGCTCAGACGACATCGGATCAGAAACGACGCGGGTGCTATATTTATCTCTCAGTCTTGAGAGTACCTCGACATAGAAAGGTGCCGCAGCTCTGGCGTGATTTCCTGCTGAATACTAAAATGAGTGATAATAGTAGTGACGAAGAAGTTCTCGTTTTAACCCTTGTCTTAGCAGCTGCAGAGGAAGAAAAACAAGAAGAAAAACAGTGGATACATCCTATATGTGCATCTAGAGAACAGGAAGGAGAATATTTCACATTGTTTCCTCATTTGAAAAGAGATGATAAAAAGTTTTTTTTCAATATTTCCGCATGATTTATGACAAATTTATTGAACTGCCATCAATTGTGGAACCAGTTATATGCAAGCAAAATACTAATTATCGTAAATGTATATCTACAGAGGAACGACCGGCTGTGACTCTCAGGTAAAATATAATTTGATATTCAGAATGTACAGGGTGTCCCACAAAAAAAAAAAAGAGGCCCGAACTTTGATAGACAAAAGCTGTATTCAAAAAATTATATTTACAGAACCGAATTACATGTAGTAGATTGAAAGTTATATCAATTCAAAGTTCGGGCCTCTTTTTTGTGGGACAACCTGTATGTGTTTTAAGTCATGCATATTTTTGCTTGTGTACATATAAATTTATTTAAAACTAATCAACTTCAGTTAAATTGTTGAAGGGAACAAAAACATCTTTCAAAAGAAAATTTCTTTGCTCATTATAGAAATACTGAGGTTACTAATGTGCATATTTTTACTTGTGTACATATAAATTTATGTAAAACTAATCAACTTCAGTTAAATTGTTGAAGGGAACCAAAACATCTTTCAAAACAAAATTTCCTTGCTCATTATATAAATACTGAGGTTACTGATGTTCTACAATTCTAAGAGATCAGTCATGTTTGATTCATTCGGCATAGGAGTAAAACATGGCGGATTTGAAGGATTGTTTGAGGAAGGCATAGCAGTGGAAGGACAGTAATGGGAAGGCATAGAAGTTCGAGGATAGTATGGGGAAGGCGTAGAGCGTTCTGAAGTGGAAGGATGGCAATGGGAAGGCATAGAAGTTGGAGTATAGTATGGGGAAGGCGTAGAGCGTTCTGAAGTGGAAGGATAGCAATGGGAAGGCATAGAGCCTGCTGTAAAATTTTTCAATTCATATTCTGAAACTAAAGCTGAAATGCGATATTTAATTTCAATTTGTGGAAGGGGTGAAAAGGTTCTGACGGTGTCTTCTATTCCTTTAAAGTAAGATGTTAAATGATCTTCTTTTGATTTCTTATTTTCAAAGTATGCTTTGAAAATTTCATGAGCGGAGGACCCTGTTTCATGGCTGGTCTTTGTTTTCTTTGCCAATGGGGTACTAATTCGAGTTGCTATGTTTTCCGTCGAGGGCGTTGCGAGTTCCTGACAAGAAAGCTGATCTTTTTCAAGAACTGAAGAGCTTTCTAATTTCATTGTGCTTTCATTTAATGAAGACTCTTTTTCAGCATAAGAAGTCCAATCACCACTCGTGCCTTCGCCTGTGTTTTCCTCTTCCATAATATTCTTTGTCACAGCGGGCACATTGCTTATTTCAGGCCTTTTATTGTTGAAATGTGCCTTTAAGAACGACATCTAATTTTCATACCTTCCAAGGAGATATGTGTTCTGCTTTTTGTCCGCTCACAGTCTTCTTCCTATATAAAGACTTTCCGTAGCAATCTCGTAGAGAAGTACATTTCTTCTTAACATCTTTAACTGAAGGAGGAACATAGTAAAACTTTATAATGTATTCTACATTTATCAAAACTCTATATAATAAAATGCCAGTGAATTAAATGTATTTTTAAACATATTTTTATTTTATGTGTAATTTCTGCTACCTAGCAATGGTGGTCTACAATCGATGGAAATGCTTTCATATAAACGTTTTACTATTATCATACAGAGACATTCAGATGTAATGAAAGATATTTTTTTTTGTTTCAGATTTCTGGGCCATGCTGGCACTTACAGAACAGTATCATTCAGCTACAGAATGGGAGAGACAACTGTACGAAGAATTGTTGACACCACTTGCAAAGCGATCTGGGAAACATTAAGTCAAATTGTAATGACGCCACCTAACGTGAAAAGTTGGGAAAAAATATCGGATAGCTTTGCTCAAAGATGTCGATATCCTAACGTGATAGGGGCTATAGACGGGAAACATGTAGTGGTTACAAAACCCAATAACAGCGGCTCACTTTACTTTAATTATAAGAAAGAGTTTAGCATTGTGTTGTTGGCTTTAGTAGATGCAGAGTGTAATTTCATTACTGTTGATTTTGGAGCCTATGGAAAAAACAGTGATGGCGCTATATTCAGAGATTCTAATTTAAGTAAACGTCCTTTATCTAATCACTTGAACATACCACCTCCAAAAGCCCTACCAAGTACAAACATTATATTGTCGCACGTCATCGTCGGCGATGAGGCTTTACCTCTTCATCAGCATATCATGCGACCATTCCCAGGAGCGCAACTTGCAAATAGTGCAGCAAATAAAATATACAACTATAGACACTCCTGAGCTAGACATGTCTCTGAAAATGCCTTTGGCAGACTGGCGAAGAAGTTTATAATCTTTAGTCAAAAACTGCAAATGACACCGGGGCACGTTGATATTGTTGCTTTAGCAACTACGTGTTTGCATAATTTCCTTAACGATGATAAAAATTTGTGGCAGCCAGGTGAATTTGATAACAAAGAAATACCTAGGGGGTTAAAAGATCTTTGTGGAGTGGGTGGCAATGCTGTGCGTGAAGCTTTCGAGATCAGGTATAGATTTAAGAACTATTTTATTTCACCGGAAGGCCATGTACCCTGGCAGGAGGAAATGGTCAACAGAGGAAGGTTACAGTAACATTCGAATTGCATACATATAGAGCTATTGTCAAAGTAACATTACAGTAAATTGTACCTACTAATAAAACATTAAATAAGATGAAATTTTCTTACCTTGTAATTTCAAGGTTTGTGCAATTTCTTCCCATGCATTTTCTTTTCTTACGGTATCATAATAATGTTGATGACTAATATCGTATAAAATTTCATATTGATACACACAATTAATCACTTTCTCCTCGAAATTAGCTGACATGGTACAATATTGTACACGATTCCACTAGTTTGCATGCGCGGAGAAAGGCTGTACACATACACCACGCAGTCTTCAGAGCTACTAAGCTTCCATTTCCATCACAACAGGGCTGCCAGATGTCTTTCACGAAATTATCGTACCTAAGCTTCAAAATTATTGTTTTCTCCCCGAAATTATCGTACCAATTTATGGGACACATTATCATACATTATCATTATCATACAGCGCTGATCTATTTTTAACCTTTGCTAACATATCTTTTGTAGGGTTAAACTGTACACATGAATTTTGTTATTTGATGCATTCAGCAGCCAACAATGCCCCATTCACTGTTTATGTATTTAAGCTGCATCTGATTTTCGTTTTTCCAATATATGAGGTATCTGTAGACACGTAGACACGTAGACACGAACACCACGAACGTCAGTAATTCATCCTTATTTACTGATTACACAAAGCTGCCTTTCCTTCTATCATTCAGTTCCACAATTCTTCATCTTTTGGTTTTACACTTCGCTTCCGGTAACTGTGTCACAGTAGTTCCCAATGCTCTGGGACTCCGGGTGACCGTTGGAACCACCACTACCCCACCACCCCAGACAGCTGAGAGAAAAGGCGTAATAAGACACTCATGCATACAACTTATGTATGCCTCTATCATACCTGACGTAAGTGCTGTTTGCCCGTCACATTCACGCTCCTCTTTACACTCTTCGTGCTCAATGCCTCAATCACAGAGGCGAATATAGGGTTGAAAGTTTCTATATTTAAACTTAAATTTAAAGTTTCTAAATTTAAATTTAAAAGTAAAAAAAAAAAATAAATAAAAAAAACAGAACATTTAATGTTGAACTTAAACGAATTATTAGATTTATGGAAAAAAAAAAACACTACTGTCACTACAGACGGCCCCACAAGCGTAGAATTATCGTACAGAGCGTACGATAGTGAGGAAGGGTATCGTACATCGTATTTGAAGCAAAATTGTCGTACAAACACGATAATTATCGTACGAATGGCATCCCTGCATCACAACCTCTCCAAACACCGTTCTGCGCATGCGCAGTCTCTTGAACGCATCAGAACTATCAGAAAAATATTCTTTCCAAGATGTCCGCGTCATCTCCGTTCTGATCCGATGCGTCGTTTCGTTTCCGATCCGATCAGGTGGGCGTTAGCACGTTCAAATGTATGGTTTAGATTTTTTTCCGATGATTCGTGTCCGTTACGAAGTGTCGTTTCCGATCTGGTGAGCGAAAAGCTTTAGAGATGTCTCAGTTCCGCGGCGCCGACCAATGGGAGACGTAGCACTTAGGCAAGGATAGGCTGATTCCACTAACCAGCGGCGCGGCGATGCGAGGGGTGGGGCAGGGAGTGGATGCCTCCTCGCCACCACGCGATAAAGATGGCGGAGTTTCCAATATATATATATATATATATATATATATATATATATATATATATATATATATATATATATATATATATATATATATATATATATATATATATATATATATATATATATATATATATATATATATATATATATATATATATATATATATAAAGAGAGAGAGAGAGAGAGAGAGAGAGAGAGAGAGAGAGAGAGAGAGAGAGAGCGTGTGTGTGGTATTTAAAGTTTGGATTCTTCTCTCCATTGCCAAACTTAATTTTTCCAAGTACAGAGGCAGACATCTGCCACTCACCACTCCACTCCGTCAGTCTGTTAAGCTCCTCCTCAAGTTCATTGCATTCTTCATCGCACGTCGCCTTACAACCTAACTTTGTGTCATCTGCTAATTTAACTTCCACTACAGCCTGTTAACTATCACTCGAGTCATGAAAACACTCTTGAAAACCCCAGCAACTTCCACTACAGCCTGTTAAACTATCACTCGAGTCATGAAAACATTCTTGAAAACCCCAACAACTTCCACCACAGCCTGTTAAACTATCACTCGAGTCATGAAAACACCCTTGAAAACCCCAACAACTTCCACTACAGCCCTTAAGCTATCACTTGAGTTATGAAAACACTCTTGAAAACCCCAACAACTTCCACTACAGCCTGTTAAACTATCACTCGAGTCATGAAAACACCCTTGAAAACCACCAACAACTTCCACTACAGCCTGTTAAACTATCACTTGAGTCATGAAAACACCCTTGAAAACCACCAACAACTTCCACTACAGCCTGTTAAACTATCACTTGAGTCATGAAAACACCCTTGAAAACCACCAACAACTTCCACTACACCCATTTAAACTATCACTCGATTCATGAAAGCACCATTGAAAACCCCAGCAGCTTCCATCACAGCCTATTAAACTATCACTGGAACTATGAAAACACCCTTGAAAACCGCAGCAACTTCCACTACAGCCTGACAAAATTTCAAGAACCGAGAAACCTAACAGAGAGCATACAAATACGATCTATGGTATCCCTTGGTCACCTTCCTTTACCACTAGCATCGTGAATGAAGTAAAGCTCAAAAACTTCCAGTAAAGCAGGTAGGAGGAGGCAGTAGACACCTGCCGAAACGATAATTACTCCCAGTGAGGTCTAAAGCACTGTTCAGGGGGTGCTGTGAACTTATCATTAAACCCAGCTGTGACCTCACTGAACGTTTCCCTTTGTGTCTCACAACACAAGGGGGCAGTCACAGCCTGCCCTCTAAAGACAACCCTCTTCCTCCACACAAAACTACAAGCACCTAATAACACACACACCCTTCACTCAAAAATTTTAAAATCATCATGGCGACTCCTACACCAGCCTCGGAGTCCCCATCTGGGGAGGGGACCATAAATTTCTCCAGCTCGGACTGCCTTTCCGTCGACGACCCTAAGTGTCTTGACACCCCCCTCAACTTTTTCTTCATTAACTTCTGCAACATTCGCGGTCTAAGATCTAATTTTCAATCTGTAGAACACCACCTCTCCTCTTCTAAACCTCATCTTCTTTTCCTCACTGAAACTCAAGAGTCTGAGGCAACTGACAGTAGCCCCTTTTCTGTTCCCTCCTACTTTCTCTATCCTCATTTTCGATCCAAAGCTGGATGCTGCGTTTATGTGTGCAATAACTTAACCTGCTCTCGTGCCCACGCTCTTGAATCTTCCGAGTTTTCCACCATCTGGCTACGACTACAGAGTCACTCTCATACTAAATTTATCTGTGCTGTATACCTCTCACCTAACTCCTCTGACTATAAGAAATTCTTTGACTACTTAACTTCCAAAGTGGACCACATTCTGACCCTCTTCCCTTTTGCAGAGATCTCCATTCTTGGAGACTTCAATGTTCACCACCAGCTTTGGCTTTCCTCTTCCTTCACTGACCATCCTTCATGACCTAGAGCAATTGGTGCAACACCCTACTCGTATTCCTGACCGTCTTGGAGATACCCCCAACATTCTTGACCTTTTTCTGACCTCTAATCCTTCTGCTTCTTCTCCGTTGGGGTCCTCCGATCACAATCTCATATCTTTATCTTGTCCTATCACTCCAATCCCTCCTCAGGATCCCTCTAAGCGAAGGTGCCTCTGGCGTTTTGCCTCTGCTAGTTGGGGGGACCTGAGGAGGTATTTTGCTGATTTTCCTTGGAATGACTACTGCTTCCGTGTCAGAGACCCGTCTTTGTGTGCTGAGCGCATAACAGAGGTGATAATGTCTGGCTTGGAGGCATACATTCCTCACTCTTTTTCTCGTCCTAAACCTTCTAAACCTTGGTTTAACACAGCTTGTTCTCGTGCTATACATGATAGAGAGGTGGCCCACAAAAGGTACTTAAGCCTTCCATCACCAGAATCTCATGCACTTTACATTTCTGCCCGGAACCATGCCAAGTATGTTCTCCAACTAGCCAAAAACTCCTTCATTAACAGAAAATGTCAAAACCTTTCAAGATCTAACTCCCCTCGTGATTTCTGGCATCTAGCCAAAAATATCTCCAATAACTTTGCTTCTTCTTCTTTCCCTCCTCTATTTCAACCAGATGGCACCACTGCTATCACATCTATTTCTAAAGCTGAACTTTTTGCTCAAACCTTTGCTAAAAACTCTACCTTGGACGGTTCTGGCCTTGTTCCTTCCTCTCCTCCACCCTCTGACTACTTCATGCCACCTATTAAAATTCTTCGCAATTATGTTTTCAAGCCCTCGCTGGCCTAAACCCTCGGAAGGCTTATGCCTCCGTGCTTGCACCTTGCCTAGTCAAACTCTTTCAGCTCTGTCTGTCAACATCTACCTTTCCTTCTTGCTGGAAGTTTGCCTACATTCAACCTGTTCCTAAAAAGGGTGACCGTTCTAATCCCTCAAACTACCGTCCTATTGCTTTAATTTCCTGCCTATCTAAAGTTTTTGAATCTATCCTCAACAGGAAGATTCTTAAACATCTATCACTTCACAACCTTCTATTTGATCGCCAGTATGGGTTCCGTCAAGGCCGCTCTACTGGTGATCTTCTGGCTTCCCTTACTGAGTCTTGGTTATTCTCTTTTAGAGATTTTGGTGAAACTTTTGCTGTGACCTTGAATATATCAAAAGCTTTTGATAGAGTCTGGCACAAAGCTTTGATTTCCAAACTACCCTTCTACGGTTTCTATCCTTCTCTCTGTAACTTCATCTCAAGTTTCCTTTCTGACCGTTTTATTGCTGCTGTGGTAGACGGTCACTGTTCTTCTCCTAAATCTATTAACAGTGGTGTTCCTTAGGGTTCTGTCCTGTCACCCACTCTCTTCTTATTATTCATTAATGATCTTCTAAACCAAAGTTCTTGTCCTATCCACTCCTACGCTGATGATACCACCCTGCACTTTTCCACGTCTTTTTATAGACGTCCAACCTTTCAGGAGGTAAACATATCATGCAGGGAAGCCACAGAACGCCTGACTTCTGATCTTTCTAAAATTTCTGATTGGGCAGAGCAAATTTGGTATTGTTCAATGTCTCAAAAACTCAATTCCTCCATCTATCAACTCGACACAGCCTTCCAGACAACTATCCCCTCTTCTTCAATAACACTCAACTGTCCCCCTCTTCTACACTGAACATCCTCGGTCTGTCCTTTACTTATAATCTGAACTGGAAACTTCACATCTCATCTCTCGCTAAAACAGCTTCTATGAAGTTAGGTGTTCTGAGACGTCTCCGCCAGTTTTTCTCACCCCCCCAGCTGCTAACTCTGTACAAGGACCTTATCCGTCCATGTATGGAGTATGCTTCACATGTCTGGAGGGGTTCCACTCATACTGCTCTTCTAGACAGGGTGGAATGAAAAGCTTTCCATCTCATCAACTCCTCTCCTCTAACTGACTGTCTTCAGCCTCTCTCTCACCGCCGCAATGTTGCATATCTAGCTGTCTTCTACCGCTATTTTTATGCTAACTGCTCTAATGATCATGCTAACTGCATGCCTCCCCTCCTTCCGCGGCCTCGCTGCACAAGATTTTCTTCTTTCTCTCACCCCTATTCTGTCCACCTCTCTAACGCAAGAGTTAACCAGTATTCTCAATCATTCATCCCTTTCCCTGGTAAACTCTGGAACTCCCTGCCTGCTTCTGTATTTTCACCTTCCTATGACTTGAATTCCTTCAAGAGGGAGGTTTCAAGACACTTATTCATCATTTTTTGACCACTGCTTTGACCCTTTTGTGGGACTGGCATTTCAGTGGGCATTTTTTTTTATTAGATTTTTGTTGCCCTTGGCCAGTGTCCTTCCTACATCAAAAAAAAAAAAAAAAGACTGCAAATTGTGGAGATGAGATGGCGGAACGTTTGAGAATCAATCCCCGTGTTCTGAACCGCTCCGGCTCTCATCGCGACTGTTTTCCAAGGCCACAGAGACGCTTAGCCGGGTTCTCGAGAGTGCTTCTCCTGCTAGTAATGCAGAAATATTGTTAAATCTGTCACTAAAACCGTAACAACAACCTTGAAAATGCTCTGCTCTCTCATAAAGACTGTTTCCCGAGGCCACAGAGACGCTTAGCCGGATTCTCAAGAGTATTTATCCTTTAATAATGTAAAAATCTTGATTGTATGTCAATAAAACATGTATTGTATGTAGAGGCTTTTGAGTGCAGTGAAGGTGCGCCACAAAAAAGTTTCAGAATATAGTTCATGGCGGTGCGTGCGGCGTGAGTCATGGGGCGCGGCGGAAGGCGGTCAAGAGGGAAAGGGTTAAGGGATGAAGTTAAGGGGGAGAGAGTAAGGGGAGGGAGTGAAAGATAAGGGGGAAGTTAAGGGTAAGTTGTAAGAGTTAGTGGATTAAGAAGGGAGGAATGAAAGGGGAGCAAAGGGGAGGAATTAAGGGAAAGGAGTCAGGGTTTTAGAAGGGGAGGGCAGGGATGGGTAGGAAGGTAGAGGAGTGGAGTACAGTAAAATCCCTTTCATCCGGCATTCGAATATCCGGCAGCTTCAAGTATCCAGCACATTTTTCCCCGAGTCTTAAAATCAATAAAATATCAATGTGTACTCATAAAATCGATTAAAATTCCCGCGCGAGGCATACTTTGTCCCCTTGCCACTAGAGCGCACTGCTTCGCGCCACCCGCGGCCCACTGCACTGTGTTTACTCAGTGACTCAGTCCCGCGTGTGCACTGTTTATCGCCTGATGCCTTCATCATACCTAAAGTTGTAGAAAAGAGGAAGTGTGTTGTGCTTACACTTAAGCAGAAGGTAGACATTTGTCGACGATTAGAGAGAGAGATTAGTGTATACGTACTTTATTTTTGTAACCCATCAACTTACTTATAAGAGGAAAGTATTAAAGAGAATGTTAGTACATTAGTATTGTGTGTTGGTAAGTGTGAGGTGGCAACGCGGGTGGCGACTCGTGGCACGGCGATCAGCTGATCTTTGTTATGATAAGATGCGTGAGAGTAGGGTGGTGATTGTGGACATAATTTCACTTCTATTCAAGTATCCGGCAATATTCAAGTATCTGGCATGTCGGCAGTCCCGTTTATGCCTGATAACAGGGATTTTACTGTAATTAGAAATGGGTAGAAACTAGGAAGGGAAAGAGTTAAGGAAAAGGGAAAAAGGGAAGGAGAAGGAAGGGGAGAGAGGTATAGAAGCTATTTCTCTCTCTCTCTCTCTCTCTCTCTCTCTCTCTCTCTCTCTCTCTCTCTCTCTCTCTCTCTCTCTCTCTCTCTCTCTCTCTCTCTCTCTTTTATGGCCCTAATCACCCAACATCTTGTCCTCCTCCTCCTCCTCCTCCTTTTTCTCTTCTTCCTTCTCTTCTCTGTTTCCTTTGCTTCTTTCGTAAACAACATTGCGCTGTAAAAATTTCACATAACACCAAAGGATGATAATGACGAACAATGATGATGATGATGATGATGATGATGATGTTGATAGTGGTGGTGGTAGTGGTGATGGTTTTGGTGGGTTTACGAACAATAAAAAAAATCAGGATGATGAGAATGAATGATGGTGATGACAATGATGATGATGGTCGTACGTGATGATAATGATGCTGATGGTATTAATGTTGATAATGGCCGTAGATGAAGACCATTTTTCAGTGTAGTCATTAAGGTCATCACTGCCAGAAGGACGAGAAAGAATGGCGATGACCTCGTGAAGATGGTGACGAGAGTGATGGTGGTGATAATGATGATAATGATGATGGTGGTGGTGATGATGGAGATGAGAATGATGATGATGATGATGAGGAGGAGGAGGAGGAAGGGGAGGGTGATAATAATGATGACAGTGATGTGCATCATGAAGATAATGAAGATGATGAGAAATGTTAATTGTATAATGATAACCCCTGTATTGCTGTGTTACTCGTACCTGTACATTTTCTTCACTGACACATACAAAAATTTTAATCAGTCATTTGCTAACTGTTTCCTGTAAAGTTTCGATCACTTACTGCCACGCGGCGCCACTCCAGTACGTAGCGAGCCAAGGAAGAAGAAAGAAGGCGGAGGTCCACCCAGGCCCAACCCCACACCAGATCCCACCCCCACCCCAGGAGCAACTCTGATGGCGTGCCATATTGCGAATGGGGACATCATCAAGTTGCAAATGGGGAATCCTGGCAGCAATTTTCCGTAGAATTCAGTGGCAGTCCTTTCAGGATGGAGACCCAGGCTGTAAATTAGTGGGGGTTGGGAAGGGGAGGGGGATGATTCACGACGGCGACATCAGGGGGCAGTGGGACGGTGACGGCGACACTGACGGAGAGGTAGGGGCGTGTGTCCTTATCCTTCAGCGACGATGGAATGACTAAATGAATCAAATGATGGTGGTGGAAAATAATTGAATGAAGAGGGGGGGTGGACTGGCGGCCAGACGTGGAAGCCACCCACCACACACGCGTGGTTAGGGGACTCTGACGGCAGTGCCATGGAAGTCGCCCTTTCACTCACGTGTTCCCTCCGACAGCTCAGTTCATTCCAAGGTCGTCGCCACTGGATGGTCAAGGTCGGGGCGGAAGGGGAATGGGGTGGGGGAGGCCTGCACATGTCAGGAAAGTGGCAGATAACGCCGCCAGGCTCCATGCGGCCATACGCCACCAGGAACCATGCGGGTTTTTTTTTTTTTGGGGGGGGTGGCGGGAACGGGAGGTTGAGGGCTATAGACTATCGCTTGGACGCCACGCGCTAGTCGCCCGCGCGAATCCCGGACGGTCTGGGCGGCGAGACTTGCCATCACGTGTTCCCTCCGTCATCTCAGTACAACCCCCCCCCCCAATATGGTCAAGGTCGTTGCGACTGCCCCATGAGGTCCCGTTACCTACCCATCCTTTTTACTTGGAGGAAGCGTCTGTAATGACCGGAGAGGGTGGCGGCTGCCTCACACATTCACCGAATTTTTTTTTTTTTTTTTTTTGGGGGGGGCGCGGGAACGGGAAGTTGAGGGCTATAAAATGGGCGGTCGCGGGTCCTGGACAGTCTGTACCCTCCGACATCTCAGTACATTCCCCCCTATGGTCAAGGTCGTCACGACCGCTGCATGTGATCCCATTACCTGCCATCCTTTTACCTGAACGAAGCGTTTGCGGTTGTCGTACCGGGGCGGTTGCCTCTTCCACTTTCTCCGACCACCAGCGGCGTGGCTGACGTAATACTGCCGGATAGCCTTATTATTATTATTATTATTATTATTATTATTATTATCATTATTATTATTATTATTATTATTATTATCATTATTATTATTATTATAGCCGGCACGTGTTCCCTCCGATATCTCAGTATATTCCCCTATGGTCAAGGTCACCGCGACTATTCACGCTGTACCGCTATAATCTCCAGTCTGTCGACGTATATATGTCAAAAAAGGGTAAAGTTTAAAGTCAGTCTGTTAGTTGACAGGGTTTAAAAAACATGTCATTGAGAGATAGTGACGATATATACGTATACCTATCTTCTCTTGCAGGTGGTAGGTCATTTCCCAAAAAACACAACAACAGAATTTGAAAACAGAATCTTACCCATTCATTTAGACACCGGCAGGGATTATGTAGTCGGCCTGTGTAATATTTTATTCCCTAAATATTTCTACTGCATTACGGAAGGGGATCGAAATTCCAGTATATCGTTCTATGGTCGGGTTAAGCAGTCAGACTTTGATATGTATGGATATAATATGTATACCTATCCACCGGAAAGGAATATCATCTCCAATTTTACCGATAAGAATATACCGGCCATAACTAAGGCGATTAATGGGCAGATAGTGAAAGAACTTCAAGCAATCTTAAATGACTCCTTTAAGATCAATTTCCCTTACTCGGATATCATTTATTATGACCACGACTTGGAGCGGGTCGTTGTGAATAACGCGATTGTCCCTCCTAATGACGATCGTATTTACAGTGATATAAGTATAAAATTTGCATCGCTTGTAGGTCGCATTCTGGGTTTCAATCCAAATTTTCGCTACACCGTCTACTTTCAAAGATCTGGCGACGTCATTTCATCTTCCAGCGCGAGCGAAGCTTCCTCCTCATCACCCATAAAATTATTCTCTCAATATGTACCGCGAGCTGATGCAGAGACGGATTATATGTACGTTTATACCGACATCATTTTCCCCTCGCGATTTGGTAACCAACTAGTTAATTATATTAGATGTCATACCACTCCCCGGCGACAGCACCAGTAAAGATGCGAATTCAATTACGTATAAACCACTTTCTGTATCAACTATAGAGAGTGTGGCCATCAAAATTGCTAATCAAAGAGGCAAACCTATTCAGTTTGAAGATGGGGAAAACAGTGTTACTTGCGAGTTACAAATAAGACCACGTTAACTTTGCGTCTCGGACGTAAAGTTTTGAAGAGAATCGATCAGGGTGGGATAATGGGTGGAGTGGAGGATAATGAAACAGGCAGGTGTTGCTTACTTCCGAGACAAGTCACGCGCCTCGCGACCATCTGCGCGGGAAGCTTCAGTGTTTCCCCGCGCGGCATGGCGGCCGGGACATAAGTGTTGACAATGTTATAGAAAAAAAAAAGAAAATGGGTGTTCACTGTGGAACAGCAGAGGCGCGGCTTTTATGTGAAGTGTGTGGGTTAATGGCGCACTAATCCATCCTGCCCCTCATGTGTAGAAGACCAATGTGATTTACGCGAGCGGTGTGGACTTCTGTTTCCACATCCTCCACCAGAACACACCTGCGAAGTTGGGAATCCTGCTTCTTCTGGTAAGCATTATTAGTTATTTTGGCGGGAATGTATAATAATAAAGATGAAATGACTGTCAATCTTTACAAATTTGAGCTCTGAGCACATCTTCCTTTACAGGTTCACACTCGATTGAGGTTGAGCAGAACGGCGGCGTAAAAGAAACACGTCGGCGGGCGTCGCAAGGCGACATCCCACGCGGAGGCGGGGGAAGAGGTGAGAAAAACAAAATACTACAAATAATAAACCACTAAATACGGTGGCGCCGCCACTACTAATATTCTTTTTTTTAAGACTCGCCATGGCCGGGACCGAGTGGATTATCGGGGAACGTATTCAATTCTTCCGAGACTTCAAGTCCTTCACTACCTACACAAGGTAAATATCAATTCAATAATAATAATAATAATAATAATAATAATAATAATAATAATAATGATAATAATAATAATAATAATAATAATAATAAACTGTCGCTGCTACTTCTATTTTTCTTCCCAGACACGCCCAAGCGGAGGCAGGCCACGATGATCGCAGCATGGCGGGAGAGTCGGCGGATGCAGACCTTGATGAGCGCGGGATGCCGGAAGAACCGCGGTTAATTGACTCGAGGGAAAATTTTATGAGGAGCTTCACCAGACATCAATATGACATACCTGATCATGTAAGCAGAGATCCACTCGGCCTACTTACCGAATACAGGGAGTTCTTTATACGGGAAATTAGATCATATTTCACGTCACACGGCTCGCCATTCCCACCCCCTGAAAATATTTTCACATATTTCTCTGTTACTAGTGAAATTCTCTACCTGCGAGGATGAACATCGAGTCATCCATATTGCTTTTAGAGCACGACTGATCACCAATCAAGATATGCCTGACCTTGTTGATTTATGGATCCATCAGCTGAACAGTCGGCTGGAAAGCCTTACCAGCGAGACTGAAGGATCTGGTTTTATAATTTCAGAATTTTTTCATCAACTATTGCTTACACGTCGCATGTAGTGGCATAGAAGATTATGTTGCTTATCCTAGAGGCGTGCGAGGTGGGAATGAAATTTTCAATCCTGATGGCCGACATTCATCCTGTGTTATTCAATGTTTGGCGGCTTTCAGACTTCATGCTCGAGGTGTACCTTGGAAAAGAATTCCAAAAATATTACGGAGACGGCATGGCGGAGAGAAATACGTCACGCGCGGAAAAGTAGAGACTCCAGTGACTTGGGAGAACTTGAATTAGTTAGAAAGGTTAAATCGCCTGTCTCTGGATGTTTACATACTGACCAAAAGCGGTGAGATATACTATTTAACATTATCAAGAAAAGGCTCACGGAAGTATAAAACTGTAGCCTCAATCCTTTTACTAGGCGGAAGACATATGACGCTCATTAAAGACGTGGAGAAGCTGCACCGGAAATTGAGGAGAAGCTGTCCCACCCTAGAGGGTCATCAGTTTTGCAAAATATGTTTCAGCTCAGTTCCCAAGTCTGTCAGTTTGAGCGATCATGAGTGTCACTGCGACTTCACTCAAACTCTTCTCTTTCCAGGTGACGGCGAAAAAGTAAAATGTAAAAATTTTGCTTACACCTATCAGCCTGCCTACTTAGCATTTATTGATTTTGAAACTATGATAAAACCTAAGGAGAATAGGAGTGTGATAGCTGAACATGACCCAATTGGATACTCATCATCATCAATAGGCATGGAGATGTCGTGGAAAAGAGAAGTTATTTCGGTGAAGATCCCGTGAATAATTTCATTGATAGCCTATCCGAAGCTTGGCGATTCATCAAGGAAAGTGTAGTTAGCTATCCAATTAGCATGTCTGCGGAGGATGAAGTCCACTTCAAACGTCAGCGTCACTGCGAGCTCTGCCATCAACCTTTAATATGAAAACCCCACCTCATAAACATCACGACCACTCATTACCACAAAATAATTACAAGGGGGCAATGTGCGCGCGATGCAACCTCCAGTGTCGTGACATGAGGAAATAATTATCTCATCACTCTGGCACATAATATGAGCTTTGACGTCTCCTTAATCATAAAAGACCTTCACTTGCCAGAGTCGCACGTGGACATCCTCGCCAAGTCAGAATCGCATTTATTGAAAGTAAGGATTAAGGAATTGCAGTTTCAGGGCACACTTTCCATTATGAATGCCGGCCTCGGTCATCTCGCTCAGAGTCACGTGCAGGCGGGCTATAGCACGTGTTACGCCCAGGAAATGGTGAATTACCTCCCCGAGAATGTAAGGCGTGTAATTTGCACTAAAAAAATTTTCTTTGTTATGAGTACATTACCGACCTTGGCCGCTTAGAAGATCGACAATTGCCACCTCGCGAGGCATTTTATGACATGCTCAAGGGGAAGGCTCTGTCAGCTGGGGAATATGAACACGCTCAAAGCGTGTGGAGTATGACATCCTGCCGCACTTTAGGCGATTACATAAGACTGTATTGTGAGATTGATGTGGGATTATCAGCCGACACATATATCAAATATAGATCATACCTGCATGAATTTTATGGGCTGGACGTGGCACATTACGTGTCACTGTCTTCTTATGCTTATGACGCTTTTTTAAAGTCGACAGGCATTCAACTTGATCCACCTTACGACCCTAACATGTATCACCTGATCAAAATAAATGTACGAGGAGGCTTTGTAACTTGCGTCAGGCCACACCTGCAGTCAAACCACGAACCCGACGGTGGACCCGGCACCTATGTGTTCTATCTGGACTATAATTCATTATATGCAAGCGTTATGTGTTCCCCCCTGCCTATGGGTGACATTAAAAAACTTTCTCAGTCAGAGATGGATGCATTTTTTTGAAGTTGGCATCCAGAATCATGCGACAGATGGTGACGTCGGTTACTGGCTGCATTTGGACAGCTGTGATGTTTCCCCAGACGTGGCTCGGATCACGGACGAGCTCCCTCTTGGACTGAAAGATCATCTCATCAGTCTGGAATTGCTGCAACTTTTACTCTCACTTGGACTGGAAATACAATGTGTTCATGCTATATATAGCTTCAGACAGGCTCCATACCTGAAACCTTTCATAGAAAGTGTAGGAGTTTTAGTTTCTTGTGAGAGCTGGCAACTGCGAGCCAGGCTCAAGGACGCAGCCAGTGGCGGGAGTCAGTCAGACTCACGCCCACTTACTGTACGCCTGCTACCATTACAGTCACGTCCAGCCACTCTGTGTTTCTTTTCCACTCAACATGGCGCAGTGATAGCAGTCTTCCTACGTCCACGATGGCCACTCCAAGACGCCCACGGTTCCCTGCCGCTTCTGGAAGAAGGAGAGAGGGAGCAGGCTTCCTAGCACAGGCTCAGACGTTCCTGCTATCCCAGCAGGGAGCCATTGAAGCCTTGCGACGAGACGTTGCAGCAATGGGGACGCCAAGACGCAAGGTCTTCATTACAGCTGGGCTGGACAAGTGCGACCTGGACATGTCTGCAGCAGACTTCAGGACATGGCGTCGATCCTTAGAAGACTGGATCGAACTCAACGCTGTCGGTGATGGAGACGCCGCACGTTACATTCGGCTTCTGTGTGCCCCTGAGCTACAGAAAGCGCTCGACGCCAGGTACCCCAAGGCTCAGTGGGACGCCACTTCCGCTGCTGAGGCCCTGGAAAGCGTCGGCAGGTTAGTACTACGTACGGCGAACCAGGCAGTGTAGTGGTCAATTTTTTTTGGTGTCAAGCAGGCCGTGGGAGAATCAGTGAGTGACTACTTCACTAAGTGCTCCCAGATGGTGCTTGACTGTGCTTTTCAGTGCCCGGACTGTGACAAGGATTTGAGTGATTACATGCTAGTGCGAAAGCTCATCGCTGGGCTGCATGACCCGCCCCTACGACGCGAGGTCTTTCAGTGCCATGTACAGTTTAGGGACGTCGACAGTCTCCGGTCATTTTGTGTGGCGTTTGAGGCGGCTCAGAGGGACGCTCACGGTTTCCCGCCAAACCGCCACCCCGGGGCTGCTGCCAGTGACGCCTTGAGCGGCGCCACGAGTGATGATGACGTCATCGCCGCGGCTGGCCCCAGAAAATCCCGCCATCGCCCGTGTGGTTACTGCGGCGAGCGGCACCAGCCTGGCAAGGCTTCCTGTCCAGCAGCTAATGCCACGTTCCGTGCTTGTGGAAAGCTGGGCCACTTCCAGGCAGTGTGCAAAGGGTAAAGAAAGCCTGCAAGGAAGGGCGCAGTGGCCAGTGCGGTGGTGGCAACCGCCGAAGTGACGCGCCAGCCACAGCTTCAGATCCTGTCTCCAGACCGGAGGGCGGCCCACAGCATCCCACCATAGCCATCGCGGATACAGGTGCGCAGGTGTGTGTGGCTGGCCCCACGCTATTGAGGATTCTGGGCCTCTCACCCAGGCAGCTGCAGGAGCGCGCCGGCTTGCGCGACCTCGCCGGAATTAACCTGCCCACCTTGGGAGCCACGACATGCCACTTCAGCATCCCTGGCCGCTCTACCCAGCGGGACGTGTACTTCGTGAAGTCGGTGGATAAGATCTACTTGTCCCTCGACGCCTGCAAGGATCTGGGTCTGGTACACGCGGGACTCCCGCAGCCTCCAGTCAGGGAGGTGGCGAGCGTGAGCGACAGCGGCCCCACCCCGCCATCCAGACCAGCTGCCGCGCCACCCAGACCAAACACCATGCCGCTTCCGCCTCTGGAGGAGAACGTGCCAATGCTACAGGAGTGGCTTCTCGGGCATTTCTCGACATCCACCTTCGACACCGACCAGTATCCCCTGCCAGTCATGGCGGGACCTCCTCATCGCATCCACCTGTCCCCCGACGCAACCCCCTATGCCTGCCACACCCCAACCTCCGTCCCGAAGCACTGGGAGGCGGAGGTCAAGCGGCAGCTAGATGAGGACGTTCGGAAAGACGTTATCCGTCCTGTCCCTGCAGGAGAGCCCACAGAGTGGTGTTCCAGGATGGTGGTGGTCGCGAAAAAGTCTGGCAAGCCACGCCGCACGGTAGACTTCCAGAAGCTCAACGCGTGCTGCCAACGGGAGACCCACCACACTCCTGCACCATTCGATATGGCCTCTGGGATCCCGGTCCACACCTACAAAACTGTGGCAGACGCACACTGGGGGTTCCACCAGGTGGAGCTGGACGAGGAGAGCAGACGCCTCACTACCTTCATTATACCATGGGGCAGGTACCAATACTGCAGGACACCCATGGAGCACTGTGCGGCGTGGGACGCCTACACCAAAAGGTTCGACGACGCCATCATCGACCTGCCACGGAAGCACAAGTGTGTCGACGACACGCTCTTTTATGACACAGGCGTGGAGGAAGCTTTCTGGCATGTCTACGATTTTTTGGAGGTGTGTGCCAAGGCCGGAGTGACACTGAAACCGGAGAAGTTTCGCTTCTGCCAGAGGGAGGTCGACTTCGTTGGCTACCACTTGGCCTGGGACACATACAAGCCGACTGAAGAGCGCCTCACCGCTGTCAGGGACTTCACAATGCCAGACAAGCCATCCATCACCGACGTGCGCTCATGGTTTGGTTTCGTGAACCAGCTGGCGCCCTTCCTGGCCACGGCCCCACTCATGTCGCCTTTCAGGGCCCTGCTGAAGAAGCCAGCAGGCAAGAGCGTCTACTGGGACGAGTGCCTCCTCAAGACATTCACGCAAGTAAAGGAGGTCATCTGTCAGCTAGCCAAGCAGGGGCAGGCATATTACGACAAGACCCGGCCCACTATCGCCATCACGGACTGGTGCAAGGATGGCATCGGGTTCGTGGTGATGCAACAATACTGCTCCTGCTCGCCAGCCAATGCCCCCCTCTGCTGCAAGGGAGGGTGGCACCTGGCGTTATGTGGCAGTCGGCACCTCACCCAGGCCGAGGCAGGATACGCGCCAGTGGAGGGAGAGGCCTTGGCGGTGGCATGGTGCCTGCGTAAGGCCCGGCTTTTCCTCCTGGGGTGCCCCAACCTCGTCATCGCCACGGACCACCGTTCCCTGGTTAAGTTATTTGGTGACAAGGCCCTAAAGGACATCGCCAACCCCCGGCTTTTCAGGCTAAGAGAACGGACCCTGCAGTATAAATTCACCATGCGCTTCCTGCCAGGGAAGCACAACGCAGCAGCCGACTTCCTATCCAGGTATCCCGCAGCCAAGGCTGCCCCGGACGAGGTGGATGAGGATCAAGACGTCGCTATCGCCGCAGCTATGTCCGCAGCTGCGGTAGCCGCCCTTGACTTGAGTGGGTGCACCACCATCGATGAAGAAATGGTGTTGCAAGTGGCACTTGAGGACCCCACATACCAATCGCTGGTTTCAAGAGTGTGCAGCGGCGACTGGCGGCCCCACAAGTCACAGGAACTCGCCTGCTTACGCCCCTTTTACAGCGTACGGGACAGACTGGCAGTGTCCCGTGGCCTAGTCACCTATACCTACGACCAGGGATGTGTGCGACTCGTCATCCCTGAGGCTCTACGTCAACGAGTAGCCTCCAGTCTTCACGCCAGCTATTAGGGGCTCGACTCCATGCTGAGGAGGGCCAGGCAAACAGTATATTGGCCTGGGATAGAGGGTGATCTGCAGCATCATCGGGCCATGTGCAACACCTGTAACGCCAACGCGCCTTCACAACCGCCCGAGCCCCTCATCCTCACGCCACCCCCCGACTACCCCTTTCAGCAGACGGTGGCGGACTTATTCCAGCTGGGAGGTCAAACTTACCTGGTGTACGCTGACAGACTCACTGGGTGGCTGGAGGTGGCACATCTATCCTCGGGTGCCCCTTCCGGTAAAATCATGAAGCACCTGAGGCACTTCTTCACCAGATGGGGGGCCCCAGAGCAGCTCTCTACTGATGGAGGTACAAACCTTGTGAGTGGAGAAATATCTGCGTTCCTCAAGAGGTGGGGAGTCGCGACCCGTCTCTCCTCCGCTCAGTACCCCCAATCTAACGGCCGCGCGGAGGCGGCCGTGAAGACAGCCAAGAGGATGTTGCGAGACAACACGGGGACCAGCGGCAGCCTAGACAACGACAAGGTGTCGCTGGCTCTCCTCCAATACCTAAATACCCCGCTGCGGGGAGGGAACATGTCACCCGCACAGTTGGCGACAGGCAGACAGCTGAGAGATGGAGTCCCCACAGCCAAGCAGAACTACAAAGTCAACCCCAAGTGGCAGCAGACCCTAGAAGAGAGAGAGACTCAGATGGCACAGCGTCACGAGGAAATACGCCAACAGAGCCCGGGCACCAGTAACTTTCCTTCAGATCACCCGTGTTTTAATGGGGAGCGGAAGGGTCAACTAGGCTTGCTGAAATCTGAAACCGGATCCACGCTCATGAAAGAGACGATTATATTAAAGCCAAAGATGTATCCGCTGCTGTTGGAAGATGACAAGCAAGTATCTCGAGGTAAAGGGATTCCAACTCACCTTCAGCAAAATATATTGCATCAGCAGTATAGGGAAACACTTAATAATGTCGCATGTGGTATGGTGGATTGCTATAATATCAGGAATGTGAAAGGACAAATTTGTACCACTCGTATGTGAAAGCGTACGTTGTCACATTTTGACGACAAGCGCTTTCACGTCGATGGCTATACCTCAAGGGCTTATTATCACCCCGAGAATGATCAGCGGGAAAGAGATGTGGAGAATGAGATGGAAGAGGAGGTGGCGGTGGATGTGGGGGAGGTGGAGGTGGATGAGGAAGAGGAGGAGGAGGAGGAGGAAGAGGGGGAGGAAGAGGGGGAGGATGGGATAATGAGTGGTCTGTGGCGTGATCGAGAGAGACTTTCCGCGACATTATTCACATCATGATTAAGGGGTAGAGAAAAAGAGGACGCAGCTGCTAGCAGCTGCCCTTCATGTAATGTAAAAAAAAAAACATTTGCACTGACCACGTAGGCTAAGGAAGAGGGGGAGGCGGAGGATGGGTTAATGAGTGGGTTGTGACATGATCGGGAGTGGCCTTCCATGACATTATTTACGTCATAATTAAGGGGTGGAGAGAGACCGCGGCCACTAGCAGCTGACATTCATGTAATGTAAGAACATTTGTTTTGAGTACGTGGTTAAGGAAGAGAATGAGGTGATTGTTCATGTACTGTAGGAACATTTGTACTGTCCACGTGGGATAAGGAGGATGAGGAGGAGGAGGTGGAAGAAGAGGAGGTAATGTAAGAACATTTGTACTTTGTAGATTGAGGAGAGGGAGGGGGAGGTTGAGGAAGAGATGTGGGTCGGGGGAGATCCACGTCATAATTAGAAGGCAGGGATGAGGATGCAGCTGGGAGGTTAGTTATGCTGTTACCTACATGACCATGTAAATAAAGGTTAAGCAATAAATACTGTAAACATATCGTAGCGTCTTTTAGTAACCCTCTGAACTTAACATGGACAAGACATTTAGCGAATAGATGCTGAATCTCTTCAGATATCCTGCACGCATAATTATTGCAGGTTATACAAATTCTGGCAAAACACACCTCTGCAATAAAATTATAGAGAAATATCAGCATGCATTTAACAGAATTATCATTTGTGGCGTCTCATCACATTTGCTGCAGCAGAATTCCCCTTTTCAAGATAAGGTCGAAGTGCATGAAAAAATTATTGATCCCGTGATAGATGATGACAGTCCATACGCCGACCCGCAAACACACACGCTCCTGATATTAGCTGCCAATTTCCTCATGGCTGGCAATTCTCAAACGATAGCAGAGGCTTTCACCAAAGGGAGACATAAAAATTTGTCAATTATAATGATAGCACAGAATGTCTTTTTCCCCGGAAAATATGCTAGAACGATAACTTTAAATGCCTCACATTACATTCTTATGAAAAACAGAGATATATATCAAATTGAATGTCTGGGCAGGCAACTTTATGGAAAGGAGCGCGACAAACACTTTGTGGAAATTTATAAAAATGTCGTGCTTAGACGAGATCACGGTTATTTGTTGTGTGATTTATCCCCGAACGCACCCGAAGAAATTCAACTGCGCACGAATATTGTGGATGAGCCACCCTGTGAGAAAGTCTATCTGCTATGAACGCCGTTTTCGACGAACTTTACCGGGATATGACGAATTCTGCGGCTTTAGGAGGTGTGCAAGCACTCTACAGAGAGGGGAAGAAAAGGGATAAGAATCTAACACTCCGAGATGTGAGGGCATTTCTGCAGGGCAACCACACTTATACGCTTCACAAGCCGACGCTGAAACGTTTTCCGCGACGAAAAATTCTCGCTCCTAAACCGTCCGTCATTTTAACTTGCGATTTGGCTGATTTTGCGAGGCTGCACAGACAGAATGGCGGCGTCCGATACGTCATGTTTTGCCTGGACGTCTTCAGCAGGTACTTGAAAGTGGCAACGCTGACAAGTAAATCCGGACGCAGTAGCCTGCAAGCGCTGAAAAAAGTTTTAGAGTCGGGGAGTTTTACAGATGTGTCGCGTCTTTTTACCGATCAGGGATCCGAATTTTATAATCAAGCAGTGAAAAAATATCTAACTTTCAAAGGTAGTACCTTGTATTCCAATTACTCGCGTGAAACAAAGGCGAGTTTGGCAGAAAGGGTCATCCGAACCATAAAGGCAAAAATATATAAATATCTCACGCAGAACAATACACTGACGTATATTAACGTCTTGCCCACCTTAATAAACACGTACAATCACACTCCACACCGCGGTTTGGTCGGCAACCAAACGCCAGCCCAGGTTCACCGCTTCCGCGAGCTGTCACAAATCAGGAGACAATTTAAACGAATGTATTTAAATCGGCCAAGGGGAAAGAAAGTTGTCAGTCATAAATTACACGTGGGAGACATTGTACGCTTGCAACGTGCTTCCCGAACGCAATTTAAATTCAATAAGGGTTATACCGTCAACAATACCGAGGAGCTTTTTAAGATAAGTCGTGTGGATTACTCACATAAAATCCCTATTTATTACATAAGGGATTTGGCGGGAGGGGACGTGACCGGCGCTTTCTACAGGGAAGAATTAATCAAGTCCTCTCTTCCTTCACATTACCAGGTCGATATATTACGATCGAAGGTCGAGCGAGGTAAGAGAAAGTATTTTGTCCGCTGGCGTGGGTATCCAGATAAATTTGACAGCTGGATAGATGCGGACGACTTAGTAAGATGTGGATGAGGAAAAACCATTGATATTGAAGTACAAGGATTTGGTTTTCCTCCTCTCGCACGTCACCCCTAAATTGCGGAAGCAGGTCTTGCAGAGTTTGAATAAGCGCGAAGTCAATTGCATCTCGAAAATATTCGCCAACTTTTTGAAGAAACGCCTGACGGACGACGATACCATCATTAACCGCCTGAAAAAATTCAAGAGTGATATTCGCACTGTAGCCTTGAAGAAGACGCCCGTGTACAAGAAGAAAGCCATTCTAATCTCCAAACGAGGTGGCAGCATATTGGCCGCGTTACTCCCGATAGCCGTGTCGTCAATAACAAGTTTACTACAGAGATGAAAGAATATTGTTTAGTTTCCGTCTCAGTTGCCGAGAGGTGTAAGTTTAAACCGGCCGACAGCGCAACTCAGCACCGATTCACGTCAAAACAAGTCAAGAAAAAAAAAAAACTTCACTTCCGCCGCCGGCCACCGCCCTCCCCGACACAACCACCGTGGCACCACCACCACGCGCGCCTGTTAATCCGCCCTTGGTTGATTTGATTCGAGTTGCTGTTCCACTTTCCTTTAGAGAATATGGTTTATCTCTCTTGAAATTATTGGAGGGCAAACCTGGGATTTCATGGGATGATCGCAGTAACTTACTTCCGCCATTTTCGGGCATAAGCGTGTTTGATCTCATACGAGTACTCGGTCACAGAAAGGGGGACGCGAAAAGACTTTCACCCGATAAGCGTCCATTATTATCACTGCTACTTCGCTTGGCGCAACTCCCCGCGGATGCCATCAGAAATACGACTCAAAGAAGTAAACTGATAGGCGGCGGGGTCGGTGACATCTGGGAAGCATATTAAATGAGAAGGCCCCCGTCTTACTCTGTAAACGAGTAAGTACATCAATAATACATGAGAGCACGTGTTAGGCGCGTCAGGGGTGCAGGCCCACGGATGGATAATTGATAAGGGTTATGGTCAAAAAAGGTTTGCCCCATCGCCCCACATCCCATAATATATAATACGTTCCCCGCCCTCCATCCCTTCCCACCAACAAAGGAAAAAAAATAACACCTGCGTCAATTTGAATGAATAAATTCTACTACGCAAGAGGTGTAATATCAACCAATACGTGCGAATAAAGGTCCGTGATGTCACATTTCCCCCTCACTCCCCTCACGGAGGGTTCAACGTGTGGATCAGCCCTCCAATTACTCGTCAAGATGAAGGTGGTCGAGGGCAAGCTGACCGATGGCATCTTCAGCGACCGCCGCTGTTATATCATTTACTCAGTAAATGCTGTCTCCATCGAACCGAGCGGGATTGCACGGGATCTCAAAACGATTTACCCATAAGAGAATACACATGCAGCTACAAAGAGACTCTACTCGCTTCATCAGGCCACAGCAGACACGAGAGATGACCCAGGACGTATCATTATCCACGCGCCTCTCACAGGAAGCGTAAATCTCCCTCACCTGGTGGCCTGCGTGACTCAGTATGGTTGGGGCGAGGCCGTCGAGGGTAACGAGAAGGCGCGACAGGTAATCGCGACGTCGAAGGATTTGCCTTTCGTGGAAGGACTCAAGATGGATAAAAGCGTGAACCGACGCCAACACTTCCAGAATTGCCTGAAAAAGATTGCCCTGCTAGCCATGGCGAACGCTAAAGTAGAGCAAATTATTATCCCGGAAGGACTGGGATGTAGAGGTCGCTGCCAGGATGAGTGTAGGAATAATTACCTGCCTATGGTTGAATGGCTGGCGCAGCGACTTCAACCTTTTGGAGTTCAAACTATTCTGGTGAGGAAGTCTGAATAACTATATCATGTAAATTTCAAAATAAAGTTGATGTTAGTTTGACGAATCGAGTATAAATGATTTCCTTAATTGGGGTGGCCGTTATTATTTATTTTGGTCATGGCAGGAGCGGAGCATTATCTGTATTTGACGAGTCTGGGCAACGCCAAAGACTGCGTATAAATCGCTCAGTAAAACTATTATCGATTCGATTGCGAGTCAACTCGCGGATCAAGTTGGCCGAGCCATTCACTTTGGGAGGGGTAAATCGATTACAATCTTGCTGCATATCAGACAGAAATAAATAGCCGGTGATTATGCTCGACGTCTTATTCATGACGTGACATCCATCATGACGAAAGCGTTCACACCTCCCAGTCGAGCGGAATACGACTTGCTTTTTACGCAAAGCAAAGGTGGAGGTTTAGACGACATCCGGGTTTTTATTCCACCCCATTCAAGAAGATATGGTGGTCTATTTTCCGTTTTGAGTGGCTTTGCTAAAAGAGCAATTCAATTTCTCATGCGCACTGTGGCACCCGAAGTGCTCCAAATGGGAAAAGGTTTATTAACAGATGTTTTAGAGGGGAAGCGACTTCGCAAATCATTAAGAAATAGAGGTGTTGCAGCCGTGAAGGGCGTGGGGGAAAGGATAGTTCGAGGCGAACGAGTAATGAAAAAGAGGAAAGTTGGAGTCGGGAAAAGAAAAAAAAGAGAAAACCACCAACCAGGCAACTGAAAAAGAAAGACTTGCTATAAAGCAGATATCTTCAATATTTAGCTTAGTCGCGAAGATGACTCATTACGGGCCGGATGTGCAGGGTGGAGCGACCTCCACCCCCCTGAGCAATTATTTGATGGCTGTGAGTGAGAATTTTCCGCGGGTGAATCGCCTGCATGCCATCGAATCGTCAGTCGCTGCGAGGGGAAAGTTGGACGTATTACCCGTTAATTTAGACGCTAATGCTAATAATCATGCGGGGATTAACGATCATTACATTAAATTTAGACTGCCTGGTATTCCAGGGCAATTTTTGGATCTATCAACGCTGTCTCTAGAATTGCGAGTTAGCGCGACGAAGGCAGACGGCGCGCCACTAGACGATGACGATCACGTCGTTTTTAGTAATGGTTCGAATAATACGATGTTTAAGTCATGCGCTTGTTATTTTAACGAACAGCTTGTGGAGTCATCCTCTTTGTTCAACTATCACGGCTTCATTAAAATGATTACAAGAATCCCTCAGTATAAAATTGACTCTATCCGTCGCGTCGCCTTCTACCACCGCGATTATGATGGATTAAAAGGCATAATCAATAAATTTGATGAAGACTATTTCACGGGGGGGAATAAAGACGAGAAACAAATGATAAAAGATTGTAAAACGCACGGCATTTCGATGACTGCGCCTTTGTTTTCGGATATATCAAGTCTGGACGCTTATCTGCTTGACTCTGTTGATGTGAAAATTCGATTAGAATTGGCTAACAAAACATGGATTCTTAATTCACACCAAGATGCCAGCAGCTTCAAGTTTAAGCTCGAGATGGCGAAGTTGTGGGTTGACCGCGTCACTCCACATCCGCCCGCCTTAGAATCGTTAAATAACTCCTTGACTCTAAATCCAATGCAATACACTTAATAGAACGCTCAATAAAACGTATGTGTTAGCCGCCAATCAAATGTCTTTGATTGCCGAATTACCTTTCGCGCAAATTATACCTAAAAATTTGACCATGGCAATAGTTGATATGGACAGCTTACAAGGCGTAATTGATAAGAATGGTTTATATTTTCAACACGCCGATCTGTCACATGTACATATTACCGTGAACGGGGCGACCATTTATAAAGTTTGCAGCTCTTTCCCGCATCACGCGTCAAAATTGTTTTACACGACCCTTGAGTCACTAGGATTGGACACACGTAATTCCCTAACATTTGATGCTTTTAATAAAGGTCGGACAGTATGTTTCTTTAACTTTGTGACGGAGGACGTGCACAATGCCATCCCTCTGGATAAATCAGGAAATCTAAGAATTAATCTGTCTTTTGCTAAGGGACGTAATCACAACCGCGTCGTCATGTTTTTCGCCGACACTACTGGCGTCATAGAAATTGATCATTATCGTCACGTTCGCTGCATTGTCCGCGCATAACCCGTCATGAATGCACGTGAAATACAGGCCGGTCTAGCAGGCATCTTGGGCGATAGAGTTTATTTTTTAGGCTGTCACGACCATCGCCGTGTGACAGATCTGATAAATCTTGCCAGAAAACAGGTAAAGCCATGCGTTTTTGTTCTAAATACATTGAGTGACTCAAAGACCATGGGCCACTGGATTATTGTTTATCTTAATTTTCAAAGTCAGACCATAGGCTATTACGATAGCTATAACTTGCACCCCAAATACAATTTTCTGTCTTACATAATTTTATGCAAACTTGTCCACATATGAAAATTAGCACATTAAATTATCGACTTCAGGGGTTGAATTCCCTCGTGTGCGGCATTTATTGCATGTTGTTTTGCCTTCTACTGAGTTGGCATACATTAAAACGTGCAATGTGTATTATTCACGCCACCTTCAAAAAGCATCAATATCTATATAATGACAAAAAAATTACTCGTATGGCTTACGTAATATTTCATAAAATGCCCCATTGCATGCCTACGTTTTGCCCAGCCGGCAGCCGAGCGAGATGTCGTAACATCTGTAAAGCGGTAATAAGGTAGATTGGGGGGGGTGGGAAAGGGGGTCAATATGGGGTAATTACTGATGGATAAGCGTCACTTCGCCATCACCTCTCAACCCAGTCGGACGTCAAAGCCTCATCTCCAAGAATGGAGCATGCTGACAAACGTTTCATCTTGAGAACTGCGGGTGAGTACACCATTGCCTTGAATGCCATCTCGCATCTTCACCATTGTAAATTACATTAACGTTCTTTGCCAATGAATAAGAAGAGGGAGAGGGGGAGAGGAAAATAAAAACTTTTCCATTGTTCTCATCGTTTTTTTTTTTTTGTCTGTTACAGAACGCATCTCTTTCCGCTTTGATATCTATCTGGGCGATGTTGGGGGTAAGCGAAGCCGTGCCAACCATGAGGATGTCAATGTGGAGAAAATGTCAGAACCTGCAAAGAAGAAATTGATCTTTAGCGATGACGACATGTCGCCGCTGCCGGTCAGCCCACCTCCTGATGCTCCATCAGGACAGGAGTTGCAAAAGCAGCAGCCAGCACAGCAGTCAGTGCCGCCACCTCAGGAGTCGCTGATGCCGCCTCCGACCGAAACACAGCCGCGGCGGTCAGATGAGTCGGCAGTAGGCGGCAAAGAGGGTCAGGAGGTGAAGAAGTCGCAGGAAAACAGAAAAAAAAAAAATATTCCCCCTAACACGCCAGAGGATGACAGCACACCAAAACTCCCCGTTGCTCCAGCCGCCCCTCGAAAGAAGCTGATTCCTAGAGTTATTAAAACTACGCCCGTCATTGACAGCGATGACGATGATCTCTTCGCCTTCAATTCGCAAATGTTTTGAATGAAAAGATGTATTTGCCCTAATAAAGCAATGAGCTGTATTTGTCCTAATAAAAATAAAATGTCCCATCGACTCTGCATAACCTTTCTAATAATAATAATAATAATAATAATAATAATAATAATAATAATAATAATAATAATAATAAGGCCATCCGGCATAAGTATTACGTCAGCCACGCCGCTGGTGGTCGGTGAAAGTGGAAGAGGCAACCGCTCCGCCCCGGCCATCACAGACACTTCCTCCAGATAAAAAGGATGGGCAGGTAACGGGACCACGTGGGGCAGTCGTGACGACCTTGACCATAGGGGATGTACTGAGATGTCGGAGGGAACGCATGATGGCAAGTCTCGCCACCCAGGCCGTCCAGGATCCGCGCGGGCGACTAGCGCGTGACGTCCACGCGGCGGTCCATTCTAAAGCCCTTAACTTCCCGTTCCCGCCCAAAAAAAAAGAAAGAAAAAAAAGCCCGCATGGTTCCTGGCGGCGTAAGGCCGCATGGGGCCTGGCGGCGTCGCCTGCCACTTTCCTGACACGTGCAGGCCTCCCCTAACCCCATTCCCCTTCCGCCCGACCTTGACCATCCAGCGGCGATGACCTTGGAATGTACTGAGGTGTCGGAGGGAACACGCGATGGCAACACTCAGTCATCCCACCCTCCAGGATTCACGTGATTTAAAAGGCAACCTACATGGCTTGCCAAGAGAGTCCCCTAAACCGCGCGTGTGTGGTGGGCGGCTTCCACGTCTGGCCGCCAGTCCACCCCCCTCTTCATTCAATTATTTTCCTCCACCATCATTTGATTCATTTAGTCATTCCATCGTCGCCGAAGGATAAGGACACACGCCCCCCACCTCTCCGTCAGTGTCGCCGTCACCGTCCCGCTCCCCCGCCCCCTGATGTTGCCGTCGTGAATCACCCCCCTTCCCTTCCCAAGCCTGGGTCTCCATCCTGAAATGGACTGCTACTGAAGTCTACGGAAAATTGCTGCCAGGTTCCCCATTTGCAACTTGATCAGGTCCCCATTCGCAATATGGCATGCCATCAGAGTCGCTCCTGGGGGTGGGGGTGTGATCCCCATCCTCCCCCCCTCCATCCCTCCCCTCTCCCATCCCCCAACACCCTATTTACAGCCAGGGTCTCCATCCTGAAATGGATCGCCACTCCAGGTAATTGCCAGGGGGATCGATCCCACCCTAAAAAAGGCTTGCCATGGGAGTCCCCATGAAATGAGGACTCCCATGGCAAGCCTTTTCAGGGGGGCGATCCCCATGGCAATTTCCCAACTACTGTGATAAAAAAAATAAAAAATGTCGTTTAAAGATTAAGTAGGATATTATGTTTTTCTTCCGTATATTTTTTTCTGTGCTGAATAAAACAAAAGTGATGTGAACTAGAAATTATTTAAAATATTACTATATGATCTCACAGACTGTGATACCTCGAGTTTTGGATGAAACATAAATCTTCGTTACAATTATCCTAGGATACTTTTTTTTTTTTCCCCATTACCATTGTATTCTTTACCTCTGGCATGAATTTCATGCAGATATCTTACTTATCTAGGGCAAAATAAAGATTGTAGTTTTGTATTACACAAAGGATATATTTTTATTTTACAATAAATATTGTCATTTATTTTGTGAACTAGAAATTATTTGAAATATTACTATATGATCTCACAGACTGTGATACCTCGAGTTTTGGATGAAACATAAATCTTCGTTACAATTATCCTAGGATACCTTTTTTTTTTTCCCCATTACCATTATATTCTTTACCTCTGGCATGAATTTCATGCAGATATCTTACTTACCTAGGGCAAAATAATGATTATAGTTTTATATTATACAAAGGATATATTTTTATTTTACAATAAATATTGTCATTTTATCATACTTTATCATCTTCATCAGTAAATGCTACCAGATTAAAAGTAATATTATGTTTGATTTAGTTTTTTTTTCAGTTCATAAGGTGTTAGAACAAATAACTTTTTATTTATTTTTTTCACAGTTCATAAGGTATTAGAACAAATAACTTTTTTTCATCATAAGAATTAATCCTAACTGTTCATCAGTACATTGTTATATCTATCTATCTATCTATTTATTTATTTATCTATCTATCTATCTATCTATCTATCTATCTATCTATCTATATATATATATATATATATATATATATATATATATATATATATATATATATATATATATATATATATATATATATATATATATATATATATATATATATATATATATATATATATATATATATATATATATATATATATATATATATATATATATATATATATATATATATATATATATATATATATATATATATATATATATATATATATATATATATATATATATATATATATATATATATATATATATAATGTAACTAACTGATTAAGTGTTATACAAGTTTTCTCCATAGCTTTCTCTATGCAAAATACTATGACATACTGTTTTTCACAATTGACAGGTGATACTTGCAAGTGGTATAATAAATCATACTTTTATCTAGAGATTATGCAGTTTTGTCACTTTCTTAAGTTTTCTGCCAAACCATACATATCTACAAGCACACTACCACCATATTCTCTACACTCTGTTTCATTTTTATTTTTATTTTTTTTCGGAGATTAAAATTTGTTCAAATAAATGAGTCGTGTGTACGTCCTTGTTAAACAGTTCATGATTAAGTGTTCACTATTACGCTCAACCTGACAATTAAGGGAATGGTGCCCTTTACAATTAATCTAAAGATGCTCATTTTGGCTTGGTGTTTTTTATAGCAACATGTGTACCATCCCAAATAATTTTACAAAAACTTGCTTTCCTTGCAATTTTTCCCATACAGTTGTGCGTTCTTATAGTCCGCTGGGCACCTTAACCTCTTTGAGTGCTTTTCTGTTAGAGATCTTCAGTAGCACCAGCTATTGCTCTTGAAACACTTGGATGGTGCACACTCGTGGAATCATCAACAATACTTTGAAAACCACCACTTGTGAAGAATCTCAGGGGAATTAATACTTGTGATGCAACGGAAAGAGAGAGGATGGGCCATGCGAGTTGGTCAAGCAGCATGTGTATCTAGTTCCTGGGACAGCTGCACGATTTCTTCACGCAGAAGGCTAAGTT
>NC_087196.1:775000-792500 GCF_035594125.1 Scylla paramamosain | reverse complement strand
TTTTATTTATTTATTTATTTATTTTTATTTTTCTTCTTATCAGTTCCATTGTTAAAGAGTACTTTACTTACAAAGACTAACTCCATCTTCAGGTTCATCACACTGGGTTAGGTGATGGACCATACCGCGGTTGTATTGCTGAAATAACAAAAAAATAATATATATATATATATATATATATATATATATATATATATATATATATATATATATATATATATATATATATATATATATATATATATATATATATATATATATATATATATATAATAAATGTTACACATAAAGAATATAATGGTGTATTAGGAAGCCTGTATGTTAACATGCCTCAGTTTGGCACTCATTTCCTATTTTGCCAGGTTAACGATAGTCAGTTTAAATATCAATGACACCTTACATTCATCACGAAACGGCTTGTTATAATCTAAAGTTTTAAGACATTTTTCTAAGCTTTAATACTCGGTATATATTTGTGTACAGAGTAAATAACAGTAATGTCATCCGTATAGGGCAAGTTGAAACTCGAGCTGAAAATTCATGCAGGATGCATTGCACAAAAAAAAAAAAAAAAAAAAAAAAAAAACGTATGTTGGAAGAACAATTTTAACACTCACTAAAATCTTACTGTTAGCAGAAGGCACTTCAATTTCGTCAGTTTCTGCAATTCATTGCTAACCTTACTAGGTTTCTAATGACATGTCTAAACAGAAATAAATAAATAAATACATACACACTACTAATCATTCTTAGTATCTCTTAATCATGAATTAAACATAAAAAAAAAAAATAATAATAATAATAATGTTGGTAATAATAACAATGATAATAATAATAATAATAATAATAATAATAATAATAATGATAATAATAATAATAATAATAATAATAATAATAATAATAATAATAATAATAATAATAATAATAATTAGAAACCTCACTTATCATGCACGTATTAGCATCGAAACTGTCAAACACATTTTGCCACATATTAATCTCTCAAGGCAGTGTCTCGCAGAGCAGCTTGTGTTCTGAAAAATTTGGTAGTGAAGTTGGAGGCCATCACCAGTCTGGTTCAGTTTTTTTCTTGTAATTAGACTCCTTCACAATGTTACAAGAAGAATCAGCAGATGTTAATGATAACAGTTATGTCTCCTGTACATTAAGTACTTAATAGGTGCTCGAATACTACATCTGAACACTTAAAAACCACTGTCTTGTAAATCAGGCTATTCTTCTGTGATACGATATTAAGAAACAATAATAACACAATAATTATAATAATAATAATAATAATAATAATAATAATAATAATAATAATAATAAATAATGATAATAATAGTCACAATATAAGAATAATAAAAATAACAAAAACGTATAGAAACTAAACAAAAAAAACATAAAACATCAGTAGATACCTACAAAAAATTTCAATTATATGTGAATATTAGTACAAGGAGGAGGCAGTAGACACCTGCCGAAACGATAATTACTCCCAGTGAGGTCTAAAGCACTGTTCAGGGGGTGCTGTGAACTTATCATTAAACCCAGCTGTGACCTCACTGAACGTTTCCCTTTGTGTCTCACAACACAAGGGGGTAGTCACAGCCTGCCCTCTAAAGACAAATCTCTTCCTCCACATAAAACTACAAGCACCTAATAACACACACACCCTTCACTCAAAAATTTTAAAATCATGGCGACTCCTACACCAGCCTCGGAGTCCCCATCTGGGGAGGGGACCATAAATGTCCTCAGGTCGGACTGCCTTTCCGTCGACGACCCTAAGTGTCTTGACACCCCCTCAACTTTTTCTTCATTAACTTCTGCAACATTCGCGGTCTAAGATCTAATTTTCAATCTGTAGAACACCACCTCTCCTCTTCTAAACCTCATCTTCTTTTCCTCACTGAAACTCAGGTGTCTGAGGCAACTGACAGTAGCACCTTTTCTGTTCCCTCCTACTTTCTCTATCCTCATTTTCGATCCAAAGCTAAATGCTGCGTTTATGTACGCAATGACTTAACCTGCTCTCGTGCCCACGCTCTTGAATCTTCCGAGTTTTCCACCATCTGGCTACGACTACAGAGTCATTCTCATACTATATTTATCTGTGCTGTATATCTCTCTCCTAACTCCTCTGACTATAAGAAATTCTTTGACTACTTAACTTCCAAAGTGGAGCACATTCTGATCCTCTTTCCTTTTGCAGAGATCTCCATTCTTGGAGACTTCAATGTTCACCTCCAGCTTCGGCTTTCCTCTCCCTTCACTGACCATCCTGGTGAACTAGCCTACAACTTTGCTATCCTCCATGACCTAGAGCAATTGGTGCAACACCCTACTCGTATTCCTGACCGTCTTGGAGATACGCCCAACATTCTTGACCTTTTCCTGACCTCTAGTCCTCCTGCTTATGCTGTCACCCTTTCTTCTCCGTTGGGCTCCTCCGATCACAATCTCATATCTTTATCTTGTCCTATCACTCCAATTCCTCCTCAGGATCCCCCTAAGCGAAGGTGCCTCTGGCATTTTGCCTCTGCTAGTTAGGGGGACCTGAGGAGGTATTTTGCTGATTTTTCTTGGAATGACTACTGCTTCCGTGTCAGAGACCCGTCTTTGTGTGCTGAGCGCATAACAGATGTGATAGTGTCTGGCATGGAGGCGTACATTCCTCACTCTTTTTCTCGTCCAAAACCTTCTAAACCTTGGTTTAACACAGCTTGTTCTCATGCTATACATGATAGAGAGGTGGCCCACAAAAGGTACTTAAGCCTTCCATCACCAGAATCTCATGCACTTTATATTTCTGCCCGGAACCATACCAAGTCTGTTCTCCAACTAGCCAAAAACTCCTTCATTAACAGGAAATGTCAAAACCTTTCAAGATCTAACTCCCCTCGTGATTTTTGGCATCTAGCCAAAAATATCTCCAATAACTTTCCTTCTTCTTCTTTCCCTCCTCTACTTCAACCAGATGGCACCACTGCTATCACATCTATTTCTAAAGCTGAACTCTTTGCTCAAACCTTTGCTAAAATCTCTACCTTGGACGATTCTGGGCTTGTTCCTCCCTCTCCTCCACCCTCTGACTACTTCATGCCACGTATTAAAATTCTTCGTAATGATATTTTCCATGCCCTCGCTGGCCTAAACCCTCGAAAGGCTTATGGACCTGATGGGGTCCCTCCTATTGTTCTCCGAAACTGTGCCTCCGTGCTTGCACCTTGCCTAGTCAAACTCTTTCAGCTCTGTCTGTCAACATCTACCTTTCCTTCTTGTTGGAAGTTTGCCTACATTCAACCTGTTCCTAAAAAGGGTGACCGCTCTAATCCCTCAAACGACCGTCCTATTGCTTTAATTTCCTGCTTATCTAAAGTTTTTGAATCTATCCTCAACAGGAAGATTCTTAAACATCTATCACTTCACAACCTTCTATCTGATCGCCAGTATGGGCTCCGTCAAGGCCGCTCTGCTGGTGATCTTCTGGCTTTCCTTACTGAGTCTTGGTCATCCTCTTTTAGAGACTTTGGTGAAACTTTTGCTGATGCCTTGGACATATCAAAAGCCTTTGATAGAGCCTGGCACAAAGCTTTGATTTCCAAACTACCCTCCTACGGTTTCTATCCTTTTCTCTGTAACTTCATCTCAAGTTTCCTTTCTGACCGTTCTATTGCTGCTGTGGTAGACAGTCACTATTCTTCTCCTAAATCTATTAACAGTGGTGTTCCTCAGGGTTCTGTCCTGTCACCTACTCTCTTCTTATTATTCATTAATGATCTTCTAAACCAAACTTCTTGTCCTATCCACTCCTATGCTGATGATACCACCCTGCACTTTTCCACGTCTTTTCATAGACGTCCAACCATTCAGAAGGTAAACATATCACGCAGGGAAGCCACAGAACGCCTGACTTCTGATCTTTCTAAAATTTCTGATTGGGGCAGAGCAAACTTGGTATTGTTCAATGCCTCAAAAACTCAATTCCTCCATCTATCAACTCGACACAACCTTCCAGACAACTATCCCCTCTTCTTCAATGACACTCAATTGTCCCCCTCTTCTACACTGAATATCCTCGGTCTGACCTTTACTTATAATCTGAACTGGAAACTTCACATCTCATCTCTAGCTAAAACAGCTTCTATGAAGTTAGGTGTTCTGAGACGTCTCCGCCAGTTTTTCTCACATCCTCCAGCTGCTAACTCTGTACAAGGGCCTTATCCGTCCATGTATGGAGTATGCTTCACATGTCTGGATGGGGTTCCACTCATACTGCTCTTCTAGACAGGGTGGAATCAAAAGCTTTTCGTCTCATCAACTCCTCTCCTCTAACTGACCGTCTCCAGCCTCTCTCTCACCGCCGCAATGTTGCACATCTAGCTGTCTTCTACCGCTATTTTCATGCCAACTGCTCTTCTGATCTTGCTAACTGCATGCCTCCCCTCCTTCCGCGGCCTCGCTGCACAAGACTTTCTTCTTTCTCTCACCCCTATTCTGTCCACCTCTCTAACGCAAGAGTTTACCAGTATTCTCAATCATTCATCCCTTTCTCTGGTAAACTCTGGAACTCCCTGCCTGCTTCTGTATTTCCACTTTTCTATGACTTGAATTCCTTCAAGAGGGAGGTTTCAAGACACTTATCCACCAATTTTTGACCACTGCTTTGACCCTTTTATGGGACTGGCATTTCAGTGGGTTTTTTTTTTATTAGATTTTTGTTGCCCTTGGCCAGTATCCTTCCTACATAAAAAAAAAAAAACTGTATGTACATTTATAACTATATTAGTAGTTATCACTAATGAATGAGGATTACCTTGATCATTCAATCTGTGTAAATAGGACTTTGATTTTAATTTGATTCCATCTAACTTTTTTCTTCGTTTTTAACAATATGTAAATTAAATTCAAGCACTAAGCGATTATTAACGGAAAATGTAGTTTTATCTTATTTGCATGCAGATATAACATCTGAGTTGTTCTGTTTTCCATGGTAGCCTGTATGGCTTCATTGCTGTAAATTCTTCTCTTATTTACTCCCATGCCATTTAATTGCTATGTTTAATAGAGGGATTACTGTAGAGGTCTTGTAGGACTCTCCGCTCCCCCCGCAAGCTTGAGAAGCCTAATTCTCTGCTCACGAGTGGAGAGGCTTCGTCACACATAGGTTAGAAGTGGTAGAGGAGCGGTTGTATTTAGCAGTGGTATATAGCAGTGGTAGAGGAGCGGTTGTATTTATGTTGCCGAGCTTCACACGTTGGCGCTCAGATCCGAATTCATATAGCATATAGCATTGTTACCAACACCCACGTGTGTCGTACTTCCTCCTGCTTTTCCTTCCCTAGCAGCTCGTGGTAAGGAATGAAGGCACGGTCTTTATTTATAATAAAGAATTACGAAAATCGTGTATATTGCGGAAACAATAAATATCGCAATAACATGAATGTTACAAGATTAGAATGTAGTTTTCAGTTACATATAAGTAACGTAATAGATATTAATCAAGAAAGTTGGGGGTAATTGTCGGTGTGTAGTTCCCGGTTGGCTGGGCCACATTCGGTTGGTCTGAGTTGCCAGTTGTGCATTTTTCTTGCGGCTTGCAATGTTACCACGCCGGGGCAGCATACTACTCCTCCTACTACTACTACTACTACTACTACTACTGCTGCTGCTGCTGCTACTACTACTACTGTTGCTGCTGCTAATAATAATCTCTCTCTCTCTCTCTCTCTCTCTCTCTCTCTCTCTCTCTCTCTCTCTCTCTCTCTCTCTCTCTCTCTCTCTCTCTCTCTCTCTCTCTCTCTCTCTCTCTCTCTCTCTCTCTCTATATATATATATATATATATATATATATATATATATATATATATATATATATATATATATATATATATATATATATATATATATATATACTTGATACAGTTTACTTTGACAGAGTCTGCTGTTATGCACTTTTATATGCAATCCACAATGCTTTTACAGGCTAAAGGCAACATATCTAGTGTTTCCTATCTAAAAGCCTAACATGCTCCTTTTTTTGTGCCGGCAGCCAGGCGATCACGAGCTCCTTGAACTGTTGGACAGTCATGCCGGCCAGACGTGGCTGCGAGGCAAGTAGCGCATTCCACCAGGTGACATAGGTGTGCACAAACTGCTTCTGGTGGTGCCACGTCCTGCAACGAGGCTGCAGGAGCTCTGCGGGGACTTGGAAGACGGCTCTGGTAGCCACCTGGGCCCGCCGGGCGGGTTGCTTGAGTTCTCTCTCTCTCTCACCAGTCCCAGCACCACTGCCAAGCCCCTGGCCCAATGGCCCCGCCTCGAGTCCGCTCCGAGTCGAACATAAGAACATAAGAAATAAGGGAAGCTGCAAGAAGGGACCAGGCTTACACGTGGCAGTCCCTGTATGAAACACACCTACCTATTTCCATCTGCTATCCTCATTCATAAACTTGTCTAATCTTCTCTTAAAGCTCTCTACTGTCCTAGCACTAACTACATGATTACTGAGTCCGTTCCACTCATCTACCACTCTATTTGAGAATCAATTTTTTCCTATCTCCTTCCTAAACCTAAATTTTTCAAGCTTGAAACCGTTATTTCTTGTTCTACCCTGGTTGCTGATCCTAAGAATTTTGCTTCAACTTCGCCTCGTAAGGGATACTCCTCATCCCCTGTATCCTTTTAGTCATTCGCAGTAGCAGCCGGGGTTCCACTCAGAGTCTGTGTCAACAACCCAGCAAGGGTACGACCAGAAGACGAAGACCAAGCCGGGGAACCACCGAAGCCCGAAGCTCCAGCAGCGCCGGATGCACCAGAGAGAGAGAGAGAGAGAGAGAGAGAGAGAGAGAGAGAGAGAGAGAGAGAGAGAGAGAGTATCCTAGCCCGACGTGGTAACACTACAAGGAAGATGCACAATTGGCAACCCACATCTAATAGTGTGAGTGTGGTTTGAGTGACCATCTTGTTTGGAGTGACCAAGTCCCGTATACATAAACATTTTTAATAGGCTAAAAGTAATTTCAGTCACTATTATTACTTTTACTGCTAAAAGTTCCTTAAAAGTAATACATAATCACTTTTTAAAACTTAAAAGACTTTCAGCGGCTAGAAGTTGAGACAGGTACTCTCGTGCATCTAATAATACTATTTATTGGCAGGATGACAGCCTAACATCTCAATTTTCGGCAAAGAAGAGGCATCCTATGAGAGTATAGTGATGCTCAGCTGACCGAGAGAGTAGTACCTGCCCTTGGTGACATTCTATATGTGATAGAACATGTGAGGAGTGCACTAGGAAGTAGCACTCAAAGGAGTAAGATTAAATAAAAACCGTAACGCAGTCAACCATCAGCCAAAACCCTTCAGGGTCACGCACTACTTGGCATATTCAGATTTATTCTCTCTCTCTCTCTCTCTCTCTCTCTCTCTCTCTCTCTCTCTCTCTCTCTCTGATGGATATTGTGATGAGACAAACACGTTATATAAGCTGTATGACTCCACACTGTTACACATATAAGAATTATTGTATCCAGAGATTAGGAGTCAGAATATGTAAGTAAGGCATGAAATAAAGCTAACAGTGGAATGCAATTCCACACCAAAATCCATTTTAAATTGTGTTTCGGCAAGTGTGTATGTAATAATAATAAAATAATAATAATAAATGGTTTATTATTTAGGCAGTTAACAAACTGAAAATGTACATAGGGGGTGGGGAAATACTTAACATTAATCTTAAAGGTAAATCTAATCTAGAAGGGAATATTGATTGATGGCCCGCACCATGGTGGGAATCGCACTGAGTCTGTACCGGTCTGTGCGCGGCGCCTTTAGGGGCGTTATCTTGTTGTGGTGTCTGGTGGCATGGACCGGGCGAGGCGCGTCAGGCGGCAGTATGTTTCTGAGACGTGGATGATGCAGTAGTCCCCTTCCAAACTTCTCCAGAACTTCTCGGTGCCTGGTGGATAGTCTGGACAGACTCAGGGTAGTCAGGGCTTCTTCATAGGTGGTGTAGGCAGGGCCAAGGATAATCCTGCACGCCCTTTTCTGCACACTCTCTAGATGTAGCTGTTGAGTGTGTGTGAGGGAGGAGGACCACGCTGGGGAGGCGTACATGAGTTTGAGGAAGATGAAGGTGAGGTACAACCCCCTTAACTCATCTGTCGGCGTCCCCAGCGACCTGAGTCTGCGCAGCATGTACAGCTTGTAGGTAACTGATCTTACGGTGTGTGTGTGTGTGTGTGTGTGTGTGTGTGTGTCAAACTAACTTATCCCGTTACCACACAGTCAAAGTAACTGGAACTTATCTTTCTGCATTCAATTTAACCACCTCACCCAGACACCCCACAGTCCCTTGCTGAGAGTAAGTACAATTTGACAAATCCTTCTGAATTCAACCCAATTTAACCAAGCCATCTCACAGCTGCTTGGAGGGAGTTAGTTTTATTTAATAAAGCTGGTTGCATTCAGGCTAACTAAACTATCCCCACAGATACTTGCAAAAATAAGCGGAATTTTGAAAATCATTTTGCACTAAGCAGAAACTAATTATCCTGAGTAAGCTGCCTCTCTCTTTCATTGGCTTGGCCAAGCTGCCCCCACAATTGTTGTGTTGGCATCCTCGGGTCGAGTTCGTGTCTGAACTCGCCTGATGTACATAATTAAACTCATAAATTATGTCAATACTCCGGTTCTTTTTTTTATATATATAAACAAAAAAATGAAATGTAAGTTAACACTGAATACTTTTATGTATTGTCTTGACATTTAAGTGCAAAAACATAATTGTTAGGATCTTTCATAAGCACTAAACGTGGCAAGTATAGCGAGTTTACATTTTAATTTTACTCCTAGCTAAAAGTGACTTAAGAAAACTTTTATGGTTTCTTGTATGCACTTTTAGCGTTTACTTTTAGCTGGGAGTAGATCTAAAAGTCTTTTAGGGTTTTACGTTTATGGGCCCAAGTGTGTGCGTAGCCCCATTTTTACTGGCATATCTACGATGCATTTACTCCCAGCCACAGAAACACAAACTTCCCTGGGCCTCCTTAAGGGCAATAATCTAACCTGGCATTACCTAACCAAACCTAACCTAGCATCAATGATGTATAGCATTACCTCCCTGTTAGACTACTCCTTCCCTAAGAACACTAATGTAAATCTAACATTACTTGACGTAACTTAAATGACATGCCTAATACTGCTGCTGCTGAGTGGTGTCGACTGTAGTCTGTGTGTTGCCATGGTTAACAGTAAATACATCGTACGTCTGGCAGTAAAAATAGGGCTGCGCGCGCACTTGGTCACTTGAAACTAAAAATGGTCACTTGAACCTACTACCCTGGCACTACAGATCGACACTAGTGCTGAAATTTTTTATTTGTTGTTCATTAATATTAATGTTTACACCAGGGGTATGGATGCGGGTGACAGCACAGATGGAGGTGGCAGCTCTGGGAGAGGCGGGTAAGAGAGAGAGCGGAGACGCGTGGCCGGAAAGGAAGCCAGCGTGTGCCTACCTGCTTTGGAAGTGTTTCCCTGCCTGTTGAGTGCCTGTCGTGCCCTGGGAGACCTGTGGTGCCCCTGTGAACTTGTAAAGCAGTGTACTTGCGGAGGATTTGTCAATAAACCTAGGAAATAGTGCCCGTGTTTTCCCTTGTGCCCCTGCCTCGTGTGTGTGTGTGTGTGTGTGCCTTGTCCCGGCGTTCAGAGTGTGACTTATTTGAGGCCCCGCTACTCTAGTTTTTCGAACCGTGCCCATGTGGATAACACGCCCGCCTGGAGTGAGGCGAGGGCGCAACAAGTGGTGTCATAGAGTGAGATCCGGGGAACAGTGAGCAGTGAGAGACGATGTGTCATCATGGAGTCACAAGATGGCCGCCATGACGGGGCTGAGGGCGGCTCGAGTGAAGTTAAACCGGGCCAGATGGACTTGATTGCTACCATTTTGGCCGGTATGAGGCAGGGAATGGCAGTGGACCGTGAGGCACAGGCTCAGAGGGCACGTGAGCAGGCTGAAAGAACCGATCAACTGGCACGTGAGCAGCAGGCTGAAAGGACCGATCAGCTGCCACGTGAGCATGCTCAACGGGCGGACGACCAGGTCCGCCATCTTGAAGATGTGTTACAGAGTAGCCTCGCGTCCTTGAAGGCGGAAACACAGCATTACATCGACCAGGCTTGCGACAGCGTCAGGTATGAACTGCTGGACAAGGTGCAGACTCTGGAAAGTGAGGTCCAGGGCCTGAGGGAGGAGGTCAGGACGGAGAAGCAGCGGCGCGAGCTGGTAACAGCGCGCGCGGAGGAACAAGCGGCCCCACGTGTTCTGGGCGGAACCGCTGGGGTGGCGGACCTGCTGGGGTCTGCCTGGGGCCCTTGGTAAGAACCCTTGGCTCGGGGGCCTCGCAGCGTCAAGTTAGAGCCGGTAGCTGCTTCAAGGGGCTGGGGAGCCATCGGAACCCCTCCCTTGAGCCCGGCTGATGGCAGGCTGGGGCTCAGTCAACCCCTCCCCTTCTGCCGCCATCACCCCCTCTGTCTCCCTCCCCCGGCCGCCCCGCCAGCTGCCCGCATGAGTCGCGTTCTCCACCCCTCAGTCCTTCGGCTTCCCGACGTTTGGGAAAACGCAAGCCGGCGGAGTACGCCGGGAAGGTAGCCTGGGAGGCTTACGTCGCCCAGTTCGAGATGCTAGCCTCTGCCTAGGGCTGGAGCGAGGCTGAGAAGGCGCTTCAGTTGGCAACAGTGATGCGAAGCCCCGCTGTGGAGGTCCTTGGGCACCTGCCGCCGGCCCAGCGCGCCTGTTATGGAAGTGTGGCAGAGGCCCTTCGGCGCCGCTTCGGATACCATCACCAGGCCGTGGTGTACCAGGCTCGCCTGAAGAAGAGAACTCGGGAGCGGGACGAGACGATGTCCCAGTTGGCACAGGACGTGGAGACATTGGTAAGAAGGTTGTATCCCGTGACCCCGGAAGAAATGATTGTTTTACTGGCCCGAGATTCCTTCATTGATGAATCTGCAAATCTACGTCAAGCAGGCGCACCCTGGAGACCTGCAGGTGGCGCTGGCGAGGGCCTTGGAATTTGAGGCCTTCCTGAAGACGATCAGCTGCCAAGGGGCGGCCGCCTAACCCCGCCGTGACCTCCAAGGCCGGAAGGCGAAGGTGGAGAAGAAGCCACCCTCGAGGAAGGCAAGCCCAGACGGTTTTCCTGAATCATGTTGGGGCTGTGGCGAGAAGGGTCAGAGACGCAATCGGTGTCCGGGGAAACGAAGGACGCGTTCTCTCGACCGGCTGGGTTTTGATACCGTTCAGCCTTGCTGCAAGGACTGCGGCAAGTCTTGAGACCGCTCCAGTGCCTGCCCCAAGCCAAAGTAAGTGGTGCAGGCGGGAAATTCGGACAGGCTGGAGAAGTGGGCAGAACCCCAAACCGTCCTCAGTCCCCAGGCCCCGTCTTGTGTTAGATGCCGCCGGAGAACCAGCGCGATGCAGGTGGAGGGCTCAGTGGATGGGAACCCATGCCGCCTGACAGTGGACACCGGGGCTGAGAAGACTGGTGCGGCCTGACATGCTGGCCGCCACTCGAGTCCCAGACGCGCCACAGAGGCTGTGTGGCGTAACGGGGCACTGTGTGCAGCTCAAGGGCCCAGTGGATGTTCGTATCGGCGTGGGCAGCGCTGTGGAGCGGCTGCCGGTGTACGTCGCCGATTTGGACGAACCATGTCTGCTGGGACTCGACTACCTGACGCAAAGCAAGGCTTATGTCGACCTTGGACGAAAGCTGGTGAGGGTGCGTGGCCAAGAAGTGCCCTTGCTTCCGGAGGTCGGCTGTGCGGAGGTAGTTGTGGCTGAGAGAGTGCATCTTGCCCCCAGGACGGCGGCCAGAGTCCGGTGTCGACTGTCCAGAGCGATACGTGGAACGGAAGGCATGGTGGAGCCCACAGAAAACCTGCGACTGGCTGACGGCGTGGCAGTCGGGCGGAGCCTTGTTCAAGCGGGGGAGAAGTTAGTTATAGGGCTTCCTGTTTTTGGGATTTTATAGCATCCCGGGATTCCGGGAAAAATCAAGACATTTCCCGGGATCCCAGGATTTCCCGTAGCAGATAATGTTTGCTAATACTCCTTCTCTATCGTAATTCGTAAATGAACCTCAGTAGTACTTTTTTTTTTTTTTTTTTACAGTAACAGGAGCGACTCAAGGGCACAACAAAAGACAGAAAAAATACGCTGTTACCTACCCTGTGAAAGTGTGAAATAAGTATTTTTAAATGACATAGAGTTTCCTAATACGTATAGAATATGAATTTTTGCATATTACCATATCCATACAGAAGCTTGGCTAGTAGCACTGGCCACCTCCACTGACCCCCATCAAGCCATCTTGCTCCACAAGACTGTAAACTACACAGAAAATGAAATTATGGAATAACTTTTGCATATATTCATAAACATATGTAAAATAATTTGAACACCATATTCCACAAAACCTAAAAAGTGAATAAATAAATAAATAAATAAATAAATAAATAAATGAAAATATTGAAAGTTCCGAAATGCCCTGAAATTAAAGAAGAGTAGATATTATCTGGTATTTTCCCAGTGTATTTGAATAAAGCTGAAGAAAATAAAAATTCCGTAATGCACATACAAAATCATAAAAAGAATATTTGGAATTTAGGCCCAACTTTCCAGACATGGTAAACGAAAAGAGGGAAGTGGGACTTTAAACACCCAATGCTAGAGTATGGAATGGCCTGTAGATTAAAAAGAAAAAAAAAAAAAAATCACAGCTGCAAATGCAGTCATACACCCTAAGAATTATTTTTGAAATAACTCTTCAAAAAGCACAAACAGTCAATACTACGATCACTGAGCTTTGATCTTAGTTTGGTAATAAAAAGGCCAGCTGCTGAAAAAGCCCTTTCAGATTCAACTGACGTTGGTGGTACAGAGTTGAGAGCCTGGAACAATTTTTCTAAATTCTGTGTTCTGTCCCCAGTTGCCTCAAATACACTGAATTCCTTCCCAGTGTAGTTACATTCACTTCTCTTTTTTGTACTTTGTGTCTGAATCTGATCTATGGCTGCCTGGAGTCTATCAGTGAGTGAGCGTTGTTGATTTACAGATGTTTCCACATTATCACTAGTTGTAGCTTCTTCATCACTTACTTGAAACAGTCTTCCTAACAGCTGTTTAGCTGACTCCACGATGGCAGACTTACGGGGTAAAGCTAATGGTAATCTTTCCTCACAGCTGTTATAAGCCTTACCACAATGCAGGTATTTCATAAGGCCTACGAGGATAGCACTCCTCCTTTCATTTATTCTGCTATAGAGTGAATTTTGCAGCTTCATTGAAAATGATGACTTTTGTTCATTCAGTTCTTTCAACATGAATGAAAACACACCTTCAGCACTAAGAATAGTTGTACCTCTGCATCCCATCCTCTCTGCCCCTAGTTTCACTGGTTGCAGTGCTGTTACTAAGTCATTCAGCACTTTTAATTCCCCATTTGTGATGTTCATTTCCATATTACAGTCAATCATAGCTTTAGCAACTGAGTTTTTTACTTTGAGAAATCGCTCTAGCATGTCTAGCAAGCTGTTCCACCTTGTCTTTGAGTCGAGTTTTAGCATCAGTTCTTTGCCATATTCACTAACAACATACATCTGCAGCTTCTCATTTCTTGTGGGTGATTTTCTAAAAATCTTTACAATTTTCCTGACTTTGTTGATGGTGACAGACAAATCTATGTTCCCTACTTCATCATCTTCCAGATCCTCTAACCTAATATTTTCCAAATCCTCATCTGATACCACCTCTATCATACTACTCAACTCTTCTTCCTCTGGCACAGCTTCCACATCATCAGCTTCCTCTTCTTGGAGATGGGTAACATTTCTCCTTTCCAAACTAACTAAGTTACCATCTGTTTTCTTGTAAAGAACATCACAAACAGCAAGATGTATTCCATGAGCATAACACATGTGATGACAGGTCTTAATCAGTTTGCCAAATTTAACCATGACGCTGGCTCCATCAGTTACACATGCAACTACATTTCTTTCCAAGTTTACCTGAAACTCGGCTAACTTATTCTCAACTACCTCAACTGCAGTCTCTGCTGGTAGTGAACCTGTAATTCTAGCCATTCCTAGATTCCAAAAGGTATCACTAGTATGTAAATTTATGTTCATGTATTTCTTGTTTTTTAGTGAAGTATACTCATCAAGAGATAATCCAAACCTAACCCCAACATTCTTCCTTTTGTTAATATCAAATATCACCCTTTCTTTTGCAACATTGTACTGCTTATGTACAAGATCCATAACAAGAGTTGGACTTTGAGGCAATTTGTATCCCCTTGCAAGCATTGATGTCTTTATGAACTCACTCTTGGCAATGGCATTTATGGAAAATCCATCTACTGCAGCTAGCTTCCCAACGATTTCTTCCTTCGTCTCCTCCTTTTTCAAAAAATCAGTCATTTTCTGTTGCACAGAATTCCTCTTCACCTCACTCGTATCTTTATCATGAGACCTGTCTGAAGGACGTTTGAGATTTTCTGTTTTTTCAATTGAATGTTTGCTCTTGAGATGACGGATCATACCACTGGTAGACCATCCTCTGCACTTTATAACTGCATGACACTTTTTACATCGTGACGATTCTTCACATTTAAGTTTTTCAAAATATTTCCATGCATAAGACTCAGTACTGGTTGTTGCTTCTGCCTCGTCTGCCATTTTAATGGTTATGTAGAGTCAGATAATTCAGTAAATCACCTGAAAAAAAAAAAATCATTCTCTATATTCCCTATAAGGATGTTGTTGTCACAATAAATCATATCCATGTGAGAGACCCCGTATTTGTAGTCTGTAACACGAAAATTCAATAACGAACTCACATTCAGAGACACAGTTATGAGGAACAGGCGACTTATTTTCTAGTTTTTACACTGTATTATTTCAGGCTCACCCCACCGAAGTAGAATTATGGTAAGGACAAAGGAATGAGGATGTTAGCAATCAGCATGAAGCAGGCCACAGGAAATAATTTCACATTACACAATTAACACACGTTACACACCTTCACGCAGGGATAGAATAGAACAGACTAACCTGACTCAGCGCCAGAAGCCCACCAAAGCAAAGAAGTGTACGAGAACGGTACGTGTCGTCGCTCGTCAGCTGATTCAGCTCATCGCTGTCTCGCTTCCAGCCCAGGCATCTCTCTCTCTCTCTCTCTCTCTCTCTCTCTCTCTCTCTCTCTCTCTCTCTCTCTCTCTCTCATACATTTTCTTATTTTTTAGCTGACATAAGAAAAAATAATAAAAAGAAGTTTCCCGGGATTTCCCGGGATTTCACATATTTCCCGGGAAGGAAAAAAAGCCCATTTATGGCCGGGATCCCGGGATCTCGGGATCCCGGGAAGGAAACCCTAGTTAGTTACGGTGTTGGTAGCTAACCTCTCCGATGAGGCTCGGAAGGTGCCCGCTGGGGCTAAGCTGGGCACTTGTGAGGAAGTGGAGCGCCCTGAGGAGACGTCGGGGAGCGCAGAGGTGGCTGCTGTGAGGCAGCCGAACCGACTTCCAGGATGATTTGGCTCACCGGAGTGCCGCTAACCTGACGGAGGTGCAGACGGAAAAGGTGCGCCACAATCTGGCTCAGTACGCGGACGTCTTTAGTAGGGGTGACATGGACCTGGGCCGCACGGGGTTGGTGAAGCACAGCATCAACACGGGAAGTAGTGCGCTCATCAAGAGCCCGCCCCGACGTATCGCACAAGCCAGGCGGGAGGAGATGCAGCGCTCCGTCAACGAGCTGGCAGCGCAGTGGGTGATTGAGCGGTCGGACACTCCGTGGTCATCAGCGGTAGTCCTGGTTAAGAAGAAGGACGACACACAGCGCTTCTGTGTGGACTACCGGGCGCTGATTGACGTGTCTGCCAAGGACTCTTACCCCCTGCCGAGGATTGATGACACGCTCGATGCGCTGGTGGGGGCCAGGGTGGATGAGAGACTTTTGTGATGTTCCTGAGGATTATTTTTTTTTTTTTTTTTTTTAATTTATTTATTTCCACTTATTTTCTTGTGTGTATGTGTGTCAGGGTAGCTGGGTCGTCTGCCTTGTAGGGGGTGGGATAGTGTTACACCAGGGGTATGGGTGCGGGTGGCAGCACTTTTGGAGGTGGCAGCTCTGGGAGAGGCGGGAAAGAGAGAGAGAGAGTGGAGATGCGTGGCCGGAGAGGAAGCCAGCGTGTGCCTGCCTGCTTTGGAAGTGTTTCCCTGCCTGTTGAGTGCCTGTCGTGCCCTGGGAGACCTGTGGTGCCCCTGTAAACTTGTAAAGCAGTGTACTTGCGGAGGATTTGTCAATAAACTTAGGAAATAGTAGCCATGTTTTGCCTTGTGCCCCGGCCTCGTGTGTGTGTGCCTTGTCCCGGCGTTCAGAGTGTGACTTATTTGAGGCCCCGCTACTCTAGTTTCTCGACCCGTGCCCGTGTGGATAACACGCCCGCCCGGAGTAAGGGGTGGGCGCAACATTAATTTTATAATAGTTATTGACGAAAATTGAACCTGACTGGAAATAACGGGATTTTTTTTTTTTCTTCACAGTACACTCTTGAGATCATTGCAATCTTCAGGCACCGTTTTCTCTTTGGCTTCGTTTCTAGCTCCGACAGGCCTTAAAACATTGCCATTATCAAGCATGAAACCAAGAGAGTGTATGTAAGCATCAGATTCGATACATACTTTGCTAATTTGTCTATCATCAGGGATAGTAAATGTTACTGTATCGTAGAGATCATTATAATTCACTCCGAAAGCTCTACCCACCACCCCCCGATCTCTAACCCAGACTTGAAACCCTTGTATGATGGTTTTACCTCTATATTGCCTATTTATATATATATATATATATATATATATATATATATATATATATATATATATATATATATATATATATATATATATATATATATATATATATATATATATATATATATATATATATATATCTGATTATTCTTTCCATTTTCCACTTGTGTTTTATTTGTCGACCCGAGTCCTCATCTTCCCCGAAAGGTCCAGTCCAGGATGATTTCATTAAGGCTGTTATAATAATTTTTCTTATGGGGATATAATATTAATATACATATATATATATATATATATATATATATATATATATATATATATATATATATATATATATATATATATATATATATATATATATATATATATATATATATATATATATATATATATATATATATATATATATATATATATATATATATATATATATATATATATATATATATATATATATATATATATATATATATATATATATATATATATATATATATATATATATATATATATATATATATATATATATATATATATATATATATATATATATATATATATATATATATATATATATATATATATATATATATATATATATATACTCGTATATATATATATATATA